>NC_141028.1:19752500-20017500 GCF_052040795.2 Danio rerio | reverse complement strand
TAAGGTCTGGACTTTAAGCAGGCCATTTCATGACTGTCAGTGTTTCATTAGCTGTTTTTCTACCAAGTGTGGTTTCATTGCATTGTATTGCATTACATTGCATTGTATTTGGGGTCATTATCAAGATAAAAAATAGAACTATTATAAACTTTCCCCGTTTAGTTACGTTCACACATTCATTACAAAATACCAGTAAATTCTGACATCATTACCTAGAATTGGCCTTCAAACGGCTTTTCTTATATTTGTAAACATAGCAGGGGTCAAGCTTTTGTTGATGATTCCCTTTTATTTAAAGCTTTAGCATTCATGCAGCTGCTTTTGTCCCAGAGACATACAAAATCAAAAGAGCGAAGAGCAGCTAAATGTTTACACATTTGATAACATTAGGCATGGACAATATTTATGATACATGTATTTCTAATATGTTTTTAAATACAAAAATAATATTTTATAACTTGTATTTCATGGGGTATATGAAAATGGCTTAATATTTTGTATCAAAATACTTTAGTGTCTTGTATTTCTAAAATTCTTTGTAAGAGGTCTACATCAATCTACATCATATAAATCCACCCTCTGATTAATGTTTTGGATGGTTTTGACGCTTCCATTGAAAAAATCTTAGGAGTATTAATAGTAGTTTTGGATGGATGCCAGATGTTTGACGTTAAAACAAACAACATAAAAATAAGTCCTACAGTGGTGATCCCTACAATACTTCATTGGCTGTTTCAAATGCCATTAGTTGATCAGTAGGTCCATCTAGTTAATGAAGAGGACCATAGAGAACATATGAAACACAAATATTTAATAATCAAAAGCTCCTTATACAGTTTTTATATTGAGTATTAATGAGATCCATGGCAAAAAAATTAATTAAAAATTCAAAAAAATTCTATAAACAAAAAAATTAAATTAACTCTTTATTTAACACCCTTTTAAAATATTAAGATGCTGAATAATCATTAGACAGAGATGATGGCAATTTTACTGGCCACATTCGCTATCAAACATTGTTTACTTTAATAGGTCAGTTTAATGGGGAATGGATTGATCGAATAGGTCTACTTGATGGAAGATTTGCAAAGAAATGTCACTCTCCTTTGAAAAAGTATTTTGTAGTATTTTCAAAATCCAAACTACAGTATTTTGTTTTAAAATATTGGTGTCTGCTGTATTTTGTAGTTTATTTTGATACACTATTTCAATGTATTTTTGCCTAACCCTGGATGGTATTACAAATTCTGTGCATGTACATAATATAAGTATGTACTGGCGCTTAACGGAGTACTCCTTTACAAGCACACGCGTCAAGCAACTGAAACAGAGCTTGAAGTTATACAAACAGCGGTTTGTCATAAGCATTTTATTTATAATAATTTACACAGTTGGCATTAAGAAAGAACATAGAAACGTTATCTGACCAACATCTAGCAGCTAAATGTGGCTTTTATTTTAATAAACATCTTGGATGTCAATGCGTCTGAGTGTTCTAATTGGCTAAAGTAGACGTCTCATGTCAGTGCTTCTAAACGTGAACACGCTCTTTCGGGCAATCTTCCCTCTGTCTTCACACAGCGCAGCACTGGTAAAATACTGTTAATGATACAACTTCTTTTTCCGGAAAATTTGGTTGAATTTACCAGTATTTTCAAAAAAGGGCCTATTCACACATGATCCCTTTCCAGAAAATTGCCAGTAATTTTCCAGAAAGGTCTGTATGTGTCTTTTCATTCACAAACAATCCCATAAATTTAGACAATACTGATAACACCACTGGAAAGAAAAGCAACACTCATTCTTCCATCTCTCTTTCACATGTAGTAAACAAGTAAGCAAAAAAAAAAACTCTAATCTGTATTTTCTGATTGTATTCTAATAAAGTGACTATAAAAAAATTGTCATTATACCATCACTAAAACAGCAATTGTAATGTTTTTTCACAGTATGTGATTGACCACTGATGACAAGTGAGACAGAGCTCTGTCACAGTGCATAAGTTTGAAATTGAGAAGTCGTCACAAGCCTCCCACACTTAGTTTTGGGCTGCGTTCAGACCACAGATGGGACGTGGTTTGGGGCACCATAAAGCCTCCAGTTATGTGGCTGTCAAACTGGGTCAGTTTGGAATTGAGAGATACTTGGGATCCTAACCTGGCTCTCTGTGCTGCTTTAAGTCCCATGGCCCATCTGTACCTCAACAAACCCATTCGGAGGACACTGGGATATTCAGGTTTAAGTCGAAACTGTCCACGCTCTGTTTCCATGCTGGCGTTTATGGCGAATGTTTGCGGAAAGGCTGGGGTGCGATGTAAATAGCACCCTGACTACTGATATTTATTCTGAGGAGTGTTTGGCAGATGGCACTTGGCATCAGCTCCGTGTCAACAAGCTCTCTGTAGTGACAATGAGGAAGATACTCTAAATTAAACATATTTATGACTGGCCCTGTGTACATTTAGGCCATAAAGAGCCCACTCTGAGGCATTAAATCACCATTATATTAATTTATTACCACATTTCTAATGTGTAACTAGCGCAATAAAAACACTACAGAAATAGTTTTAGCACTTGAAATTAATAAAAATTGAATAAAACATTTTTATTGCCATACTTGTGACCAAAATGGTAGATAAATGTTCTTTTCATTTAAGGAGTACTTTGGGTTCAATGTACTGTAAGTAAAGCTCACTTGCCAACATGTGTGACTTAATGTCACATTTCAATTAGTTATAGCAGATACACAAAAAACTCACATTTGAGATATCTACATTAACATTTAGGCATTTTACAGATGAATTTATCTAAAGTGACTTACAAAACAAAGATGAAGGAGCCAAAATTTGCAATGCACAATACCATGTTTCAGGATTAGACACCACATTCGTATGTTATCCTTCGACCAAATGAGCATTCTCAGTGGATAAAAGCTGATAGGTTCTGCGCCTACTCAGAAGGCTGTAATCATCCATCCACATGGTTAATCAGCTATACTAATAGAGAAGAATCCCGGAGAGAACCCACCCGAACATGGGGAGAACATGCAAACTCCACACAGAAATACAAACTGGCCCAGCCGGGGCTCGAACCAGTGACCTTCTTGCTGTGAGGCGATCTTGCTACCCACTGCATCACCATGCTGCCCCCTAATAAAATTCAACTAATGGGAAATTTATTAAATAAATATAAATAATAAATAAATACCTCTCACGCTACTGGCTGATTGATTGATATATGTATATGTGTATTTTTGTATGTGGAATACAGTATATATTTTTTCTTTGCCTTAGCCCATGTGTAACAATACCTGTTCAACTAAATCTGGATGCTTTGAGGGAAGGAGGGGGGAAAAGTTAAAATGCAAAAAAAAGTGTTTTTTCATGCTAAATTTCAAGTGTTTTTCATTCATTCATTCATTTTCTTGTCAGCTTAATCCCTTTATTAATCCGGGGTCGCCACAGCGGAATGAACCGCCAACTTATCCAGCAATTTTTTTACGCAGCGGATGCCCTTCCAGTCGCAACCCATCCCTGGGAATCATCCACACACACATTCACACACTCATACATACAGACAATTTAGCCTACCCAATTCACCTGTACTGCATGTCTTTGGGCTGTGGGGGAAACCGGAGCACCCGGAGGAAACCCACGCGAAGGCAGGGAGAACATGCAAACTCCACAGAGAAACGCCAACTGAGCCGAGGTTCGACCCAGCGACCCAGCGACCTTCTTGCTGTGAGGCGACAGCACTACCTACTGCGCCACTGCCTCGCCAAGTGTTTTTCGTACAATAATAAAAAAAAGTAAAAAAAATAATAAAAATAAATAAATAAATAAATATAAATAATTCTCATTATACAGCCATATATGATCTATAGCTGATTACTATGTGGATGGATGATTACAGCCTTTTGAGCCTACTAGTAGACTCCCTACCCATATCTATCAGCTGATAACCACTGATAACAGCCATTCAATCGAGTGATAACATTCAAATTGGCTGGATTAAAAGATGATCAAGAAGGAGGAACAGCTATTAATATTATTTTTGCAAAGTTAAAGTTGGGAGGAAACCCACGCCAATACGGGGAGAACATGCAAACTCGACACAGAAAAACCAACTGACTCAGCCGGCACTCGAACCAGCAACTTTTTTGCTGTGAGGTGCTAACCACTGAGCCACCACGCCACTGAAGAGTAAGTTAAATGACACAAATTTTACTTAATATATATTAATTTATATTTGCTTGACATATATTGAATAATAAGCTTATTTTTTATCTAGATGTCCAGTAAACCAGACATTGAGTAATCAAACTGTTGTTGGCTTTGATGAATTGCTTTGTTCCTCTTTTATAAATCACTATGAATAAATCGTCTGCTAAATGCACAAATGTTAATATTGCTACTTCAAGTGTTATTTTGAAATACTAACTGTAACATGACTTTAGAGGGATTGAGCTCAACTTGTATGTGTGAAACCATCAATTAAATGTCTGATTAAGGAGCATAAAATCAAGACTAGCCGTGCTTTTAAAAAGATAAAACAATCTCAAATGTGCAGCAACTACCGAGTGCCAAATTTCTGTCTTTAACTAGCAATACTTCACTTTACAACAGCTCAACGATTTCTTGGCACATCGAACACCAGATTTTTTTTAAATCACCTTGCTGGATCATGTTAAACCAACTGATTTTCTGCACATTTGTGCTGCAATGCTAATAAACAGCTACAAAAAATACCGACAGAGGTTATATGGGGCTAATAAAAATAGCAAAATGGAATAATAAAAGCAGCAGTATGGCGCTAATAGAAATTTATAGTACTATATAGGAAAAAATAAGACAATAGGGGTAAAATATGAGCGTTTCCACAACTTTGTGCAGTAAATAAACCAAAAAGGTGCAATAAATGTTCTCATATGTCACAAAGCAAGAGTCAGAGAACAGTAAATACAAGATCAGTCAACAATCTCTATTTTTATGGAGATATTCCCAGGAGTAATTTCAGCAAATATTATGTGTAATGGAGAATGTTCCATATTACCTTTCACAAATCTGCTAGAAAGTCCATTATAGGACGACTAAAGAAGGATAAGTCCCGTTCACCTCGATAGAAAGTCATACATGCATGTAGTATATGTATATAGCGCTCAATAAGCCTGAGGAAATTTTGGCCATTAGCTGTATTTGGTCCCCTCTGTGTGTTAGTAGACGATACGCCCCACTTACAGGGTTAAACCGATTAAGCACTTGGATTCGGGACAGATATGACACAATGCTCGAATAATGTGGCCATCAGTCTCACATTTCAGGTATATTACTTACTCAAAATATAGCATTCCAGACAAATGTAATTAGCACAAAACATGTATGGATGTATTGCTCTTTTGGTACCTGGCGCACTTAAAACCCTAAAGGCATCAGGTGAATTGGCTGAGATGAATGTATCCTACATTATAGGCTTTAACAGCGTTTCTGTGAGTTTTATGAAGGAAAAGTTTAGACTTTTTTTATGCACCCGTAAAAATGCTTGTCTGTTTTAACTCAAATGTGGATTAATTATGGACAAGTTCATCTGCCCAACCAACAGTTGGGTTTTTCCATGTTACAAGATGCAATGAATTTTTAGGATACAGTGTGCAGTACACCCCTTACAGATGTCTCTTTTAAATTATTATTTTTAATAGGATGCTTTAAAATAGTACAGTATATGTGCATATACATTAGATTAGTCAGCACTAGAGTCCAAACTGGAACTAATCTAATAAAAATAAAAATAAAATTCACCCAAATTAACGTGTTCAGAAAAATATTAAATAAAAATCAAGAAATCAAAGGAAATATAAAAATATTAAATTTTGTTGATATTTTGTAGGGGCGACTCGGTGGCTCAGTGAGTAGCGCTGTCACCTCACAGCAAGAAGGTCGCTGGTTTGAGCTGGCTAAGTTGGCGTTTCTCTGTGGAGTTTGCATGTTCTCCTCTGCATGTGTGGGTTTCCTCTGGTTGCTCCGGTTTCCCCCACAGTCCAAAGACATTCACTATAGATGAATTGGTTAGGCTAAATTGTCCGTAGTGTATGTGTGTGAATAAGAGTGTATGGGTGTTTCCCAGTGATGTTTGCAGCTGAAAGGACTTCTGCTGCGTAAAGCATATGCTGGGTAAATTGGTAGTTCATTCCGCTGTGGTGACCCCTGCCTAATAAAAGGACTAAGCTGAAAAGAAAATAAATGCATGAATATATTTAACTGTTTTGTTTAAATGCACCAAATATTTTTAGCTATATTCACTGAGAAATGGATTTTAAAAGGGGGTGTACTCATTTATGCTGAGCACTATATCAATATGTTCTGTAAATATACATTTAAATGGAATGCACAGTATTTACACCCATCTCCATTCCTTTTTTTTAAATCAAATTTTATTCTAAAAACAGTTAAACATTTGGGTCACACTTCACAATAAGGTTTCATTAGCAGCATTTATTAAACATAGTTCAACATTTACTATGCATTATTAAAATCCAAATTCTTACTTGATAACATTAGTTTTACAGTATTTTCTGATCACATTACTAAAAAATGATGTTCTTCTTAGCATTTATTTCTTATATATCGAAACATCTTTCGTAAATTAAGTTACATTTACTTGAGAATCAAAATCCATGAAATATGAATTCTCATTGTCTTAAGTGTGTATGGAATAAAACATCTACTTCATGTGAATGGTATTGTTCTGGGTTTTACAACTAATGTTGGCTATTTTATGAATAAACTGTTCCTCTTTTGCAAGTAACTTGGAATAAAAGCATCTGGTAAATATAGTGATATAAATACTGTATATCTTGTAATTGCTATTTGAAATGTTATGTTGCAATACTTGCTGTTAACATTAATTCGGCAAATAAATAATTTAATCATGTAAAGTTACAGTACTTTTCTTTTTTTGAAAATGAAATGCACTGAAATTGTTATTTGTTGCAACAAACATTACAACACAGATGTTGTTTGTTCGGCAACAAATGTTGTTGTAAATCAATTTTATAGACAAATAAATGACTAAGACGCATAAAAATAAGACTTGCAGCTGCTTAACACACAGTATAGATCAATCTCATTTTTATTTAAATGAAGCAAGTTTATATGTTAGTGGGCAAAAAGAAAAATCAACTTAATTTAAACAGAAAAAAAATATATTTCTTGTTTTTAGCACAAATATCAAAACTAAATCAAGAATTTTTTTTCTAGCCAATCAAAAATTTTGCCTTGTTTTTAAAAAGAATAACTTAAAATTAAAAGAATCTTTCCTTAAAACAACCAAAATATTATCTGCCAGTGCGGTAAATAAAATAATCTTATTTCAAAGCAAAAACAAGATTATTTACGATTACTCAGGGTTATTACCATTGGCAGACTATTTCACTTGTTTTAGGAAAAAACTCACTTAACTCTGAGTTGTTATTTAAAAAAAAAATAAATGTTTTTTAAAAGAATTGATTCAAGAATTTGTATATAGTTGGACAAAAAACAAGGCAAAAACTGCAGAGTAAAAATTATTGCTTGTATTATTGACTGTAACCTTACAAAAACAAAACTAACAGTGGGTTCTTCATTTAGAAAAAAACATCTCAAATAGAATTACCCTAATTTAAGGATATTTAGCTATTTAGATTGTGAAAAAGAGAAATATCGAAGAAGACTTTTTGCATTGCATGCAACATTTAGTTTTATCAATGACCAATTTAAGTCCTAGTTCATCAAAATGTGAATGAAGACACAGAAACCCTGTTTATAAAGCCGTAAATAAGGTATTTGACAATGGTTATGGGTTAAGTAGCTATTAAAACTGCTTAAGTGGCAGAATGTAAGCGAGACAGGAGGAGGACAGACTGGATTGCATTACTGTACAGAATGACTGGAAACCCTTTTACGGCTTGACAAGAACTTGGCCTGGCGTATTTGACAAGGAAAACAAGCACGATCCATCAATTCCCAGGCCTTTCATTCCATTGCCAAAATATCAGTCTCCTGACAAATCTCAGACATTTTACGCCAGCAGTTTCATCATGCTAATATATGTATCACATATGGTCTCCGTTGCTTAGATATTAGCATGACAGAGAGACAGTCGAATCGCAGATTGAAGCTGACAGAAATGTAAAAAAAAGGAGGCGGATTTGTTGATCTTGAAATTAAAGATATAATTCAACCATGATGAAACATTAGCGAGTTGAAGGTTGCAAATTATGAGCAGTAATTGCAAAAACGATTTGGACCGCGCACGTTTTTCTGCAGTACCATCTGGAAACTTAGACCGGGGTGAGATTTATGACATTTCTGAAAACTCATATGAACAATGACTGCGCTGGAATCATTCACTCCACCTTCACATTAATACCCCAAACAGAATGACATCCCCAAGCCACTGTTTAAACCCAACTCACCCAGAATGCGGAGCTTTGGCAAATGAAGTGGAAACAAATAGGAAACAGTCCTGGAGTCAGTGCAGGTAACCTGCTAGCATAACAGAGTTTAAAGAGTTGAATAAATTAAGCAAATAAAAAATTTATAAATGATGAAAAAATCAATTTGAGCTCATTGGAAAATGCTATGTTTTATTTTTGAGTCTTCGTCAGTTTGCTTCATTCTTCTTTTTCTTTGGAAAAAGTATTTTCTTAAGGCATAATTGCATAATTATATAGGCCGCCGTGTACGCCTTTCGAGATCTCAAATTTCTCTCGTGAGTGCCAACAGTAGAAATTCTAAATTAATTTTTTATACATAATGTCTTATAATTGCTACTGTATTCAAAATGCTATATTAAAATACTAACAAATAGTATCACTTAAATGAATAAAAGTATTGTGTAAAGTTACACTACATCCAGTTTTTTTTAATTGTTAAAAATTAAAATGATTATTTGGTGTAACAAATGTTGTATGATGTTTTTTTATAACAGTTTTTTATAAGTACAAAACAGAACAAAAACATTTATACAATCTATAATACGTTTTTCTACAAATAAGGAAAAAATACGGAAAAAAATCTAAATAAATGATTCAATAATAAAATAAAATAAATATTTAAACAATAAAAAACAAAACAAAAACAAGCACCAGTCCATCCAAACATGCACCATATAGAGTACATGGTATACATCAAGTTTTACTTGATCAAACTCAAAACATTGAAACGAAAGAGTGAAATTGTCCATGAATCACAAGCGTTCTACTTTCAACTTTTCAAAAAAATAAGCAAGCAAAAAGCTCCAGATTTGTTCAAACTTTTTATGAGCATCTGCCCTAGCAAAACAAATTCTTTCAAGTTAAAGAGCACCAACCATTTCATTCAGCCATTTATGAAAAGTAGGTGGTAAAGTGGACTTCCAATCCATCAAGATCACCCTTTTAGCCATCACCATACCAAACATAATAGACATTTGCGCAGGGTCAGAACATCTAAACAGGGCTAATTCAATATCTGGCCTAATGTTTCCATCATTACACTCGGTGGCCATGTTTGAAACACCTCTCAGGCTGTATGCTCGGGCATTCTGTCTGAATGGGGAAACATCAAATTCTCCAAAATACCAATGATATACAGCGTGTTTGGATAAATCATAATAAATTACAAGCATATAAAACAGACAAATGATAAGTCAAATAAACATCGCTTTATGCTTTTCTGGAGAGTCTAACAGTAATTGGGTACAAAAATTAAACAGTCAAACAAAAAAAATGACATGGTTATCATTGTATAAATGATTTAAAAATATTAATATCCTTTAATCTTTATTAATTAATCCAATCCCACAATGTGATTATTGCGGATACACACATAGTGACATCAATGCTCAAACAATATATTGTGCAGCCCTACTTACAACGGAAACAAAAGATTAAAATGGCATTGTGAGCTTTCTTTTTGTGCATCATTCCCTAACAGCAAACTGACAGTAAGAGGGGTGTGGTTAAGAATATTGTGGCTGAAGCTGTCAAACTGACATCAACAGAAGGACCACCACTTTAGCAACAAATGATTGAAGATTAACGAAACAAACATTATTTATTTATTTATTTATTTATTTATTTATTTATTTATTTATTTATTTTGTGGATTAACTTGCACCAATTAATTATTCACCTAAAGAATAACAATGTGCAATAGTAAAATAAACTTTGTAAATTTTACTTTCATACAGACTTCATGACCAAGCAGCTCCCCTGCAGATCACTGTTTAAATCTTACTGTTTAAAACCACCTTTTAATCTTCACTCAGAATGCAAAGCTTTGGCAAATGGAGTTGAAGCAACTAGAAAACAGTCTTTGAGTCCTGCTGCTTCAGTGCAGGTAGCTGTCACGACCTGCTAGCACAACAGAGTTCATAGAGTTGGCAGCTGCTAAGTAAGCTGGACAGGGCAGTAATGTCAGCAGCTCATTCTAGTACATCCACATTAGTATCAACGCCACTTTCTGCCTTTGCCGGGGCAGAACACAGATGGCTCAGGTTTCGCTGTGCATTCAAAGGAAATAAAGTCAGACCGTGCGTTTTAATTAGCTAATGGCGTTAGCCGTTTCATCTCTAGCATCTGTGTTGATTGCTCACAAAAGCCTCCATTTATTCCAAAACACGCCATTTTGGCAAACGTCTGGGCCGTCTGTTGCTGGAGATTTCCATCCAAAAATCAGTCTAATAAATCTTTATATATACATTCACTGGTTTCACACTAGCAAAAGGAAATTCCATGATCTATGTTTTTTTTTTCCCCTCAGCAGGTTGTTGAAGCCAGTTTTCCCTCAAGCAAGGGCTTGTATGTTGAAACTTTTGAAACGAATGTATTGTAGGGAGGCTCCACATTTAATTCTGGTGATGTAACAAAAAAAAAGGTGTGGTTTAGGAAGTACTGTGAATCCTAATATCCATTAACAACACAGTGTGATATAAAAATGAAAAAATAAACATGCTTTTTTCGACAGCCAAATTTGCAAGGACCAGCTGTCAGATGATGATGAGAACAACCGAAATGAGAAATACAAGAAAATGGGTGTGCATCGCTCAAGACCTTTTACTACTTCATTAAAAAAATTAGTCACAGTTTAAAAATGAAAAGCAAAAACCTGCACACCCTGCACGTGTGATCTGTAAACTAAACAATTCACAAATGAGAAACATTAAAACAAGAGCTGGCAACCTCAGAGGTAGCATATTATATTATATTATATTATATTATATTATATTATATTATATTATATTATATTATATTATATTATATTATATTATATTATATTATATTATATTACATTATATTATATTATATTATAGTTGTGGTTGTTGCTGTTGTTAATTATAGTTTCAAAAGGATAATAATAATAATAATAATAATAATCGTTATTATTGTCGTTATTATTATTATTATTTTTTTTATTATTGTTATTATTATCTTGTGAATGAAACAATTCACAAATGAAAACATTAAACCTGTGTTTATTCTGAATAATTACAATTCTTTATTCATACACTGGTCAGAAACTTTTACTGCAAATTTTAATGCAAATTAACATATTCCTTTATTATTATTATTATTAGTATTATTATTATTAGTATTATTATCTATTTTATTTATTTATTTATTTTTTTTTTTTGAATAGCAAAAATCTGCACACCCTGCTCGTGTGATCTGTAAACTAAAACAATTCAAAAATGAGAAACATTAAAACAAGAGCTGGCAACCTCATTTGCCAATTAGTAGCAATTGGCAAATGAGCAATAGTAAAGTAATAATTATTACATTAATTTAACATTATAATTATTATTATTATAATTATTATTATTATTGTTGTTGTTAATTATTATTATTGTTATTATTATTATTATTATTATTGAATATTGTTGTTATTGCTATTATTATTGTTATTATTATTATTATTATTATTAATAGTGCATTTTTTCACAACATATTAGCATCAATAATAATAATAAACTTGATACATTTAAATAAATTAATTAAAAAATAAAAATCTTGACAATCACAAAGAAAAACATTAAAACTGTTACATTTTAATAATTATGATACTTTATTCTTCCACAAATCAGAAACATGTAATGCTTTATAAAGAAATTAATAGAAAATTCATAGCAAATACCTAAATGGCCTTCACATATGATCTTATAAACTAGAACTTCCCAATATACTAAAACAATAAACAAATTCAAATTATCTAGAGTTGAAGTCAGAATTATTACCCCCCTCCCCCCCTTTAAATTTTTTTCTTTCTTTTAAATATTTCATGTTGTTCAACAGAGCAAGGACATTTTCACAGTATGTCTGATAATATATTTTTCTTTTTTTCTTTTTTGTTTTATTTTGGCTAGAATAAAACAAGTTTAACGTTTTTTAAACTATTTTAAGGTCAAAATTATTATAACTTATATTTTTCCAATGGTCTACAGAACAAACCATTATTATACAATAACTTGCCTAATTAAGATGATTCTAATTATTCTGACTTCAACTGTATCAATCAATCAATCAATCAATCCGTCAGTCAGTCTGTTAGTCAGTCAGTCAGCAGTCAGTCAGTCAGCAGTCAGTCAGTCAGCAGTCAGTCTGTTAGTCAGTCAGTCAGCAGTCAGTCAGTCAGCAGTCAGTCAGTCAGCAGTCAGTCAGTCAGCAGTCAGTCTGTTAGTCAGTCAGTCAGCAGTCAGTCTGTTAGTCAGTCAGTCAGCAGTCAGTCAGTCAGTCAGTCAGTCAGTCAGTCAGTCAGTCAGTCAGTCAGTCAGTCAGTCAGTCAGTCAGTCAGTCAGTCAGTCTGTCTGTCTGTCTGTCTGTCTGTCTGTCTGTCTATCTATCTATCTATCTATCTATCTATCTATCTATCTATCTATCTATCTATCTATCTATCTATCTATCTATCTATCTATCTATCTATCTATCTATCTATCTATCTATTTGCAATTTAAAATGTAAAATGTATGTATTTAAAATGATGGCATGGTAAATCAAAAAAATCTGACGCTTCATTCAGAAAATTCATAGGTGAGGAAAGTATTTGATTTAATGTTTTAACACTGCTTGAAAACACATGAAAAGCGAACACAAAAATAGTCATGTTTGAATGAAACCAAACAAACAATCTGCTTCCCAAATACAGTAAAATATTAGCATCAGACATACATCTAAATGAATGTCAGCGCAGATGACGCATGAAAAGCCAAAGTAGTAAAACCGAAAAGGTCAGAGGAATTAATGCAGAGTGTTATTATGACTATGAGAACTCAGTGACCGTGTAGTACAGTAGTAAACATACACGAACCACATAAAACCCAGAACAGCACAACCCATATACTAAACCTGTCACAGCAGGCACAAACTGCAGAAAACGGCACGAAAACCTCATGTTGACTCGCAAAAAAACCAACGCCAAGATATTAATGTAATAGGATTAAAGCAATGCATTCCAGAGGAAATTCAATATAAAAGGAATCATTAACGTCCAGCGCTGCAGCACGGATCTGCTCATCAAACATGATCAGCAGGATAATAACAGGAGTATTATCAGCAGATGAATATTTACATCAATTTCACGAGCTGCTCGGATAGGTGATCCCAAACGCAAATCCAGAGTTGAATCCAGTACAGCATTGACGCATGAGAGCCCTGGGACAGCGTTTTGCGGGATAAATTTTTAATATTAATGCAGACGAGAAGGGCAAAAAAGCAATAAACTAAAACAACACTCGAATTAGGCATGAAACACAACAGGATATTGCAGTGAGATTATGTTGTTTCCTTTTAGATGCCTTCTCCCTCGGCCGTCCGACTACCACAAAACAGCCTGTGGCACTTTTTAATTGGACAGGGGGAACCAAAAAAAAAAGCCTCTCCAACTCCGCCGAGCGGTTTTTAAGAGTCTGCAGAGCTCAGTGCTTGCAGATGTAGCTGTGTTTTTACGTGCCGGGGCATAAAACCGCATCCAGGTATGAACGGTGACAAAGCAGAGAGTCAGAACCCCCGTCCTATGTTTGTGATAATGACTTTTTCCTGCCAAGGCGCTGCATGATACAAATGAAAAGCAGCACAGCTGGGAGAAAAGAAAAAGAGAGAAAGAGAGAGAGAGAGAGAAAAAGAGAAAGAGAGAGAGCGAAAAAGAGAAAGAGAGAGAGAGGAATGAGGGAGTGTTGTGTTTGGATGCTGGAGAATCGTGCCTCGTGTGCTCTCCGAGGAATCTGCAGTTGGGAAGATAATAAAGGGATTAGCTGGGTTTTTCTGAGGCATCTGCTTCTAACTCAAAAAGTCTCATCGGTTTCCTTTGCGCAAATAGCTTGAATACCAGAATGTCTTTGTATATTGCAGGAGGGCCGCAGAGGCTACATGTTTTAGACTAAGGTTGCTTCCGGCAGAGGTCCTCATCATGGGATGGCATTGGCTCGAAGGAAAACATGAGAACATGTCAGAGGCTGAGCAGGTTTACGGGTCAAATTTGTGCACTTATTCCACTTGTGAAATGTGAATAAATCAATGTATTATTTTTTTTATTATTTATAAAGTAATGAAAACTGCAATGAAAAAGTGCATTTTATCATTGTAAGTCACTTATAATAATAACTAAAGAGTAGAAATGTGAATTAGAAATCAATACTGAGAAAAAAACACTCACTCAGAATTCGATTAAATGATCATAGAGAGATTATTAGTGTGGGTGATTATAGTAAACTAAAACTAAACTAAAATGATTTTTGTTACTTGAAATAAAATAAATGTTCACTGAAAAAGTACATCAGAATATTTTTTTAAAGTTAAATGAAAATGAGAAAAAAGTTTAAACTACAATAAATTAAAATAAAAATTAATTTAAAGTACAATAATATGAGGTCACACATAATCATGTTGCTAAAACTTTAAAGGAAATCGCACTACATATCAAAAGTTTAGGGTCAGTTTTTACTTCTGCTGTTGTTTTTTAAAGAAAATTATTCTGATCATCAAGGCGGCATTCATTAAATGTAAAAAAAAAATTAAACATTTTAAATAACTGCTTTTTTATTTTATGAAGTTTCAAATGAAATACTCCAGTCATTATTGCTTTTATATTACATTAACAACAACAACAATAATAATAATATTAATAGTAATATTTAATATTAGAGTGATTTCTGAAGGATCAAGCGACTCTGATTTATCTTTAAAATCACTGCAATAAATAATTAAATTAAAATATCAATTACATTTGAACCGTTATTTTATAGTGCAATAGTATTTCACAGTTTTACAGTTTGTACTGTTTTTTAATTAAATAAATGCAGCCTTGGTGAGAAGGAAAATGTCATTTTAAAACATTTAAAAATCCTACTGAATCTAAACTTTTGACCGGTAGTGTATATAAAAAGTATTAAAAATAATAAATCTTTTTATTTCAGTTAGTTGAAAAGGAAATAGTTCTCATTTTAAATTAAAGTTAAATCTAAAAGACCTAAATCTAAATTACATTTAAACTTATCTAGACATATTTAAAAGAGTTCTAAGAATGAGAAAAGACAATCAAATGACTAAAACTTTAACTGAAAAATAATTTAAGTAATAAAAACTCTTAAAATTTAATCAACTTATTTTATTTCAGTTAGTTGCCAAAGCAAATGTTTCTTATTTTAACAGCAAAAACACAATCAAATTCCCAAAACTTTATCTAAAATGAAAAAGAAATATAAACAAATGACTAAAATATATAATTATTTGAATAATTCCAAAATAGTTGAAATGAATGAAATATGTTTTGCAATACTTACTAAGGATATGGACACTAAGGATACAATAAATATTAACGTGATTAAAAATAAAATATTTACACAATGATACTTCAAATGAAACTGCTCTGTAACATTTTTTGATGCTAGTATCTGACAGCATTGCCATTTCTGTTTTATATGTTTAAAATAACAAAAAACAATATATTAGAAAACTGAAAAAAAATTCTTAAATTTACAAAAAAAAATTAAACTAAGTAGTTGTAGACAATTCATTTGGGCAGATTTTGAACAGATTAAGTTGAATATTACTAAATTCTTTGATTAAAAATGTTTGTTTAAATTCAACCCATATAAATGGTTTGCAACACATTTTAGTGTAATAGTTCCCACTGCGTGATGCCAAATACAAATCCCTTAATAAAGTACACAATTACAAAATCTTTAACCTTAGACTTAACCTTAGTCCAGCAGACTGCTTGAAAACAGAGGCTGAATTTGGGCAGAGTTGACTAAGCAAGAGGCCCTCACTAAATCCAGAGACAATGTCCAGCCATTTTACAACAATACATGCGCTTGTTCCTATCCTAGCATCTGCTTAGCATCGACCCTGAATAAAACCCAGTGTTTGTTTACTCTGACAGCTCGTGACACACGGGCTCTTGCCACATACTCCGTGCAGAGCTTTTAGAGTGAGAACTTCTACCGCATTATTGTACAAGCAGCAAGTGAGAAGTATAGATTTAAATAGATATAAAAAAATAAAATTACAAATTTCCACTTTTATGTCGCAGAATGGGCGGCAATGCATAAAATGTAGTTGAGCAGATTTGAAGGAATTTACATGATCTAATTACTTCTGTCATTCCAGCTGCTCTGAGCTTATAGAGTAAACCGACATCCTCTGGAGAGTAAACAAAACTTGTCATTAACAACCTCAGCGGAACTACTTAATGCTGGCTAATATAAATGTTGCCCTTGTAACATACTCCGCATATTAGCGGACAGCTGTCTCCTATTGACACGGCTAAACAGATCATTTGGAGACTAAAAGGTATCCCGGGATTTGAAGGAATAGGCCGACTTCAAAACAAGCCCTTTAAGTATGAGTAAAATAAAATGCTTTTTGGACAAGTGTCTTGTGTATGAAATGGAATATATCTGACAAGAAATCCAACATTCTCCGATTGAGCAATCGAGGGGAATTTCGTTGGTCATCTCCTTTGCGGCTCCGTTCTTACAGACTACTACATTTTTCCAAGTGTTTAGTTTGGATAAAGAGCCAATTCGCTTAATACTTGTGGGACGGCTAAACGTTTAAACCTCCTATTTAAAGGGATCAAGTGCATGCATTGTTTGGTTATGTTAAACAGATGTGTAGGGGTTTTTAAAGATCTCAATCATTTCTTTTTTTAAAGAGAGAGAGAGAGAGAGAGATCTTAAGAAAATAAACAGAGTTTCACCCTACACAAATTGTGGACTAATTGTGTATTTGGACTCACGCATTGGTGGGGCTGGAGCCATTTTTCCACTTGAGCTGAGAATGTTAGAAAAGGCACTTTGACGTTGATTAGTGTGTTGACTTGCGCAATCTGAGAGCTTTACCTGGATGTCTTGAATTTCACCACAACACTATTTATACAGCTAGACTACAGGTCCAATTAAATACCCAAACCCGTCAGTGGAAAAGTTAGCTGCACTTTTGGTTGAAATCATAATTTCTCATGCCATGCGATATGGTTGTGAAGAGAAAAAAACACAGAGGAAAATAGGCATAGGTGGTCCCTTGAAAGCCATTTTTTTTTTTTTTAAATGATGCTCGGAGAGAATTTCCAAATCTGTTCCTCAAATTAAAGAGGCCTTAAATTATTATGAAATCTTCTGGGGCCTTCAGAAAGAAATTTGATTTACTATAGCCTAATGAAAGAATTACTTGTCCTCTGCTGATAATAAATACTTAAAAAAATCTGAACTTCTTAATTAAAAATAATTACACCGGCATTAGCTTTCACCAGCTTTCCACTTAAATTAAACTCACTGTGAATTCCAACGAAAACATTTCACTCCGAAAAGCTGCTTATGCCTTTTCAAGGCCATTTTAGCTGCCACTTATAATGAACTTCATCATAGGAAACTGTTGAAAATGCTGCACTTTTGACAGCCATTAAAAAACTGTGGAGACTCACCATGCATTTGTTGGGTTTCTCTCCCGAGTGAACCCTCATGTGGATGAGCAGCTTGTATCGGGCGTTGAATGGTTTGTAGCGTCGGACGCATCCGGCCCAAAAGCAGGTGAAGTCCTCGCCCTTGCGTTGATCGATGTGGACCTTCTCGATGTGCCTAACCAGCTCCTCCTGCTGCTCATATGCTGCGCTGCAGTCGATCCAACGACAAACCTGTTTATCGCTAAACACGTCCTCCCTGTCGCCCACCTGCTGCTCTACCAGGCCTGTTTGTTTGGGCTGTGCCAGCAGGCCTGAGGGTGGAGACTGCTGTTGGCTCTGAAGATGCAGTAGGGCTCCTGGGCCGGAGCCCATGTACTGGTGCAGGTGGTAGGGAGGGGGCATGGGCGGCCGTGGGGGGCCTGTCTGATGGTGGTGGTGATGGTGGTGATGTTGGGAATGCCCACCGCAGTGGCTTGCGCGGCTCGTCAGATGCTGATAGTGATGCTGAAAGAGCTCCTCCTCACTTGGAGAGAACTCATCCGCCGGTTCTTGTTTCAGCGTTGGGGTGCAGCCATCCAATAATGCAGCGGGCTGTATGAGAAGTCCGAGCCCGTCGCTGCTCCCCACACCAGTGGGTCCAGGCTGCATGGAGCCCACGTCCTCACAATGCTCAACTGAGGACACCGAGGAGGACGATGACGAAGAGGAGAGGGGCAGGAGACAGGACGAGGTGGAGGGTGACGGCAACTGAGGGCTGGGTGCGGAGAGAGACCTGTGGGAGAACGTGCCGGCGGAGGGCGATGACGAATTGGTGCGCAGGCCGTTAACGCAGGACATCTGGGAGGAGCAGATGTTGGCGACGGTATCGATTCCCTCTGAGGCGGACTGGGAGGCCACCGAGAGGCACCGTCTCTTCAGTCCGCTCGCGTTTGGCCTTGCTGAGTGACGTGAGCTCGGGGACAAAGCCAGCGGGGTGGAGCCATCTTCATTATTAAATGGATACACAGTCACCGCCATCGCCGACAACGACAGAACAGTTGCTAAGTTACCATCATTGCTACCCGGACGGTCCATATCCCTGCGAACCGCTCCCATCCCTCCTGAAAATTCGCCCAGGGACGATCCCAGCTTGTAGCCCTCCTGTTTGATGGGGTACGACGGCAAGGCATGACACCCATTGATGCCGGTGGACAGAGACGATGAGCTGAGATCCGTCTGAAAGCCAGCAGACCTACGGGAGAATAAAACACACCCAGAGGAATATGAGGAGAGTTTAGGCAGGAAGAATATGCACACTATTAGCAGCCCGGCTTGTTGAAAGATAAAGGCCAGGGTTTCTCAAAGAGCTGCCAGACCTACGGAAACAGACAAGCTCTGTGCTCTGGTGCTGGCAAAACCTGTGCTCTCAAACATCTCTGTTAACACTGACAGTGTCTGACCGATTGGAGATTCTTTTGCAAACCTTTTAAGAGTCGTATTAGGTCAGTATAATGTTCGGTTTTATGCTGATCAGAAGTTACTTTTTATGTGCCCTTCATTCTCAGGAAACAGCCATCGTATGGGTTTCCACTGCGGTGTACTTTAAACACCGGTTAGATCCACCACAAACGCTCCGGAGCAATTCCATGAATAAATGATGCAGGAAATTTGGCCTGAAGTATAGTTATGAATGGGTATTTAAAAATAAGAAAAGAGAGAGATGAATACAGGCAGGCTGTCATGTCCAGCGTATGACAGCCTTTGATGACACAATAGGGGTTAACCGAAGCCTACATGTGGGATAAATAGAAGTCACCTGGTTCTGCTGATATAATGGCGGGCCTCTAAACGCTCTGTGTTTACAATACTCCCCATTATAGTGGGAATCTTTGCCCTCCTTGAATGGGGGTCATATTTCCCAGTGCGTCGCTGTGATCTTCCACATAATAATTCCTGTCAGTTTGCTCATTATGGATTTGTGTGCAAAGCTCCGGAATGATGTGAGAAGGGCTCTCTGTCCTAGCAGCCTATGAACGATTTTGTCTGAGTCCCCTTTTCACTCGGTGCGGGAAACCGCTAATGCTAGTGCACCGGCTGAGCTGAAGCCTCAAGTTTGTCATGAGTCGCTCCATTCAGGCTCACCACTTCCTGTTTGGCTGAAGCAGTGACATTCAGTGACAATATTGGGAGAGTTGGACAGCGTGTTTGGAGTAAAAGCACTTTGGAAATCATCCCTTGCTGAAACGAGGGGTTTCAACAGTACTGCGGCTACACAGAAACTGACGGCAGTCTCTTTTCCTAGCCGTTTAAAACACAAATGGAGCCAAGAAGCGCCATCAGTACTACAGTGTTCGACTGGGTTATTTGACTTGTTCCACTTAGCATTAAACAATCTATATTATTTGCTGTGCAGATATGCATTTACAGTATATTCTTAATGCAGTTTGAATCAATATAAAATAAAAGATATAATACAGATAGTATACATCTTTATATTTTGAATAGTGATTAATGGGTGTGCTTTTTTTTCTGTTGATAATTTGCATTATCTGCTAGATGGTTCAAAAGACCAAAATCAAGAGCAAACATATATTTTTATTAGTAAATCAACTATACAGACTAACACAAGCTTACTGTAATTCCTTATTTGTTCCTTATTTATTTATTAAATAATTAAAAATATTCAACATATTCTATGCCAGACTATTTGATTTATAACAGCGAGTCCATATTGTGGTTTTTCTGTTTAATTTATTTGTTTTTGTTGTGCACAATGATAAAATAAATAAATAAATGTTCTTTTAATTAGGATCCTAATAACATACAATATATCAAACGTTTTTAATTGTAATAAAAAAATTTCAATTGGTTTTTGAAAAAAAGTCTTTAATGCTGACCAAGGTCACATTTTTATCAAGACACAGTAAAAGCCTAAACATTTTAAAACTAACATTACTATTATAAATAAATAAATAAATAAATAAATAAATAAATAAATAAATAAAGGACTGGACAGACCAGTCACCATACATGAACATTACTGAGCATGTCTGGGGTAAGATGGAGGAAGCATTGTAGATGAATCCAAAGAATCTTGATGAACTCTGGGAGTCCTGCAAGAACACTTTATTTGCCATTCCAGATGACTATTAATAAGTTATTTGAATCATTGCAGAGATGTATGGATGCAGTCCTCCAACCTCATAGGAGTCATACACAATATTAATGCTTTTTCCACTGCACTATGACTTTATATTCTATACTGTACATTGTTTCTGTTAAGTGACAAGAATTTTGTCTAAGGAAAGTTAGACCTTACTGTCCTAATTAAATAATTAATATCAAGGCATGATCATATTTTATTTTGGTAGAATAATTCTAATCTAGAAGCCTTTGCCTTTCATGTAAGCCACTTTTGATACCAAATGATCAACTAGAAGTCAAGTTATTATTTGTTGTTCTTAAAACTCGAATAGGCGACAAGACTTTTGTCAGGTAGTATAGAATAAATCAGATTTCTCATAGATTATTTGCTCACATAGCAGTCAAAACTGTAAAGAGTATGTTTCATAATGTTCAATATTCACTTAAATGATGCATTCAATATGTTCCAAGCTGTTAATTATAAATCCAAAAGTGCACTGAGGTCTCACCCTGTGTCTGGACTGGGGCTTTCCTGCAGGTGTAGGGTCTGTGTGGGCTGTTCACAGTGACTGCTGTGATGGTACGGAGCTCCAGACTGAACTGACAGGCTCTGTCCGCAGCGCAGTAATGGTCCTTCTTCTGCTGTCAGCTCACAAGTGCTCTCCTTCTCTGAACAGAACGAGATACAGCGTCCATTCACTGAAACAAGTGAAAAATACAGTAAACAAATGAACAATTTCAATGCTTAAAAGCTTTCACTATAATTTACCTTGTATGCTCCTTTCAACAAGAGCCAAAATAAGTCTTTGTTGTCATATAGTGTATATGTGAAATTTCAGCTCAAGATACCCCACAAATAACGTTTTATAAACAGCCTCTTTTAGGCTTTGATCCCAATTGTGCCACTTTGGTGACTGTCACTTTAAATTCAAATGAGGTTGTGCTCTTTTCAAAAGAGGGCGGAGCTACAAATAACTATGCGTCAGCATAGTGGCAAATTAAAGAACAAAACTAATATCCTATACTAATGAGGCAGAGATCGTCATTAGTGGGCAGGGTTTACCCCCCTCTGGTGACATGTACAAAGGGAGAATGTCAATTTCTGCAAAGTGTAATTAAAAAAAAAATAAATAAATAAATTTATACCATTAAAAACTGGAAATAAATCCACAGAAATCTGACATAATTGCAAATGCAAATTACATATATGGCATGAAAGTCCATATTTGGATTTTGCATATATATATATATATATATATATATATATATATATATATATATATATATATATATATATATATATATATATATATATATATATATATATATATATATATATATATATATATATATATATATGAGCAATACATATATATGAGCTCATATATATATATATATATATATATATATATATATATATATATATATATATATATATATATATATGAGCAATATTACACGAGTAGCACTGGTGGGAGGCATGGATTGGCAAGAGGCTGCTGGCCGACTACCTTACGGTGCATTTACACAGTGCTTTAACGTCTGACAGAAGGCGTGTCTAAAGTTGGGGTTGACACGATTGTCATAATAGCATCAGCCAATAAAATTAATCAGCAATCGGCTACTGTCTGAACTGGTGTTTTTGCATACAGAGATCTGATAGGCTGAAGATTCCGTTGGCGCTTGAAAAGTTAAGAAAGTCTTAACTTCTGCAGCGGCACCGACGGATCCAATTTGGCAAATTGGCAACGCCTGATGTCACCCATTCAAAGTGAATGGGAAGTGTAGACGCTGACGCCCCATGTGAATGGGGCGTTAGTGTCCCACCAGTGACAACATACAGCCACATCATAGATTTTATGAAATACTTGTTCCTGATTGGCCAATATTTTGATCTTAATATATTAAGTCCATTTATTATTGTTTGTTGCTATTAAGTGTGATAAATCAGTGTGAGTGTACAAGAGGAACCAATTGTAGCAAATGTCATCAAAACAAAGACAAATATGGTTTCATAGCGTTTGAAAATATTTCCAGAAAGAAAGCCAACACTCTTTTCGACTCCAGTGTGGGTGACCGCATCTTTCAAGTTTTTGTAACTCAATTTCAAAAATCTAATTTGCTCACAATGATGATATTAATAATGCATTACCCAGCGGACCCTGATCAAAACCAGCGACTGAAAATGCATAAAAGCCAAACCAAAAGACAAAGGGTGTTTCGGTATGATATTGTTTCCAAGTACACAAAATGAGAAGGTGACAAGTAATTGCTTTAAACCCGGGAAAAAATCAAGGGAAACAAAGAAATGAGTGTTGAGAGGCGTGAAGAAATGAGAGAAGGAGAAACAATGAAGCAGAAGGTCACAAGACACGCAGGTCCTGTAAAGCACATGCTGGATCTACTCAACTCTATAAACAGAAGAAACGCACTTTTCACATCCATTCGAAGTTTTCAAAGAATAATAATGGTTGTTTATTAAATCTTGGACCTTTTTTTACTTGGCTTAGAAATCCCACAGTTGGAATGTCAAACTATGTTTGTGTATAACATCACTGCATGCTGAGCTAAAGCCAGAGCTTTCTTGCTTCATCTGGAGAGGATTGAGAGGTTTGTCAATGATGCTAGGATCATTTCTTTCACACAAAAACGAACAACCTTTTAATTATGTCCTGCTATTCTTGCATCCTTTTGTATGCTACTACAGATGGTTAAAAACGACAACATTCACTCAAAATATCAAAACGGTCAGCTTTGCCTTTTCAAAATAGTTATAGATATAATAGTTGTAATCCACAAGTAATCTGAGAAAAACATGTAGGCTATTCCTCTTTAGAAAAACCATATTTAGTTTAGAACAATATGTTAATTTGTTATTATTTTGGTAGCCTATTTTAACTATAGATACATCACAAAACTTCACCATGTAAGTAAATTTGTTTTTATTGTGTTGTGTTCAAATATTATTATTTTGTAAAAAAAAATACATTTAAATACCCCACAGCACTCTAGTCCTATGATGACTTTGATTTGATTTTACACATAAGTGAGACACCTTCAGAGCCTGTAGTGTTGTTTCATGACTAGTCACACTCTCACCAGTAGCCCTAGAGATAATATCAATAATTCTGGGCCCTAAATAAAAGCAGGAATTTAAATATTGTAGGTTTTTTGAGGTTTAGTCTCCACAATAATTAACTTGCATTTCCACTATATGTTATAGAAAAGATCTCAGTCTACAATATTACATGGCCTAAAACACAAATTAGAATGGTATTCGTCAAACAACTAGACTATAGGGTTGAGGAAAAAAGTAAAATTGGAAATGAATTCAGCAAACCCAGGCTCATTGAAATGATATGTCCAGGGCTTCATTTTCGAAAACTGAAAAGTATGTACTCTGGACTATGTCTTCTTGCAGTTTTTGTTTTATTTACACAAATTCACTAGAGACCCATGTGAACATTTTTGACAATCTGAATCTAACATTCTGAAATATGTTAGATAACCGATAGTGTTTTCAAAAGCAAATTAAAACAGAAAACGCATCTGGGACATACCTCAACCCTCCCATTTTTCCCGGGATTCTCCCGTATTTTACTGTTCTATCTCGGTATCATCCCGTAAAGGTATTTTCCCGTTTTTCTACCGTATTTTCAGTCTTTCTCTAAACAGCCGAGCCTCACTATATGCAACACATTCCGCCAAACCACCAGGGGTCGCCCCTTGCTCTAAAATGTGAGTCTTCTGTGCTTTCGCTTTGTTTAGGAATGAAAACACTTATAAATAAATACTAAAAACGGCGCAATTCCATTTCCTTTTGATTACAGATGCCGTCGCCCATCCTATACAATCCTCAAAACAGTCATATAATGGTGCATGACTGTCAGCTGACGTGCTCCACAGTGATAAACAGATGCTGTTTCCCAAACAGATTCTGTACACGCGATTGGATGTGGAGAGAAATAAGTCTGGCTTTTGGGTGCGTGTTTAAACAGACATACACACATAATTAATAATAATATATAAGGATGTCGGTCTTGGTGGAGGTTTTTTTCAGAAACACAACTAATTTCGTCTTAAATGAGCTTAAAATTTATTGAAAGCAGTCGAATGCTTTCATTATAACGTTAGATGTGTGCATTTTTAAAGTGACACCTGTTATTTAATGTAATTTAAAAAATCTTAATAAATGAGAGATTCATGCGTTGCTCTTTAATCAGAATGTACAGTATAGGTTATACAGTGGAGAAACGGCTAATGAGATTTGATAGCTTGATTCTATGTGATTATAATAGCTATAAATTTTAATAAGCTGAACTGTTGGCTAATGTATTTGCTGCTAATCTATATATTTAATTTTACTTCGTTAATAATAATTTTAAAACGTATTACTGACTATTTAACTGTTTATTTACAATGAAACAGCTCCAAATGAACATAGTAATTTGGGGATGTTTTTAGGGGGGGCATATCCCTTATTTTCACATCCCAATGTTGACAGGTATGATCTGGGATGCCTGCTTCCACCACAACGCCACACTGCTTTTTTTTAGGTTTTATTTTACCTGATTTCTGGAACTGTCCTTCACCGGACTTGAACCCCAGTTTTTTTCTGCTATACGCATCCCAAATCTGACACCGTTCATGGTGAGCTACCGAGCAAATCAGTCAAAAAAATAAAAATAAAAATCTGTACATACAGAGGTAAGTATCACTCTGTAACATTCGTCAGACAAAATAAGCCCCATTTACACTGGCAGTTAAATGTCAACCAACTGCGACTTTTTGCTCATATGTGACAAAGATCGGATCTGTTTTATGACGGCGCGAACACAAAAAAAACGCATGCATTTCGAAATTCAGAGATGAGTTTCAGGCCTCTTTCATATGTGGAAATAAATCAGATATAAATCGGATATATGACAATGTGACTTATTTAAATAGGCAGATTGGATTTATTGAGACATTCCGTTTTGTACATTATTGTACTTGCGACATTGTGGTACTTCTCACCGGTTTAATGTCGTAGAAGGAAGAGCGTGTGTGGAAGCAGATGAGGTAAATAACAACAAGAGAAAAAAAAACATGGAGGAGGAAAGTGGTCAGTCGCCACAACTTGCTCCCACCAGACCTGAGATCTCTCTCGTACACACAAATTCCTCTGAATGGTGGAAGACACCATATATAAACCATAGGCACAAGCTGTGATGCAGCCCTTTTCCTCCTTCTCCGCCTCCACCTCAAAATCATTTTAAAGTTGAGCGAACTTAGCATATTTCGCAGAGCTAAAAGCAAGACAATTTCCTTTATCATGGCTAGTCTTGAGTAGATGCTAAAACCCGCCTTTACGCATGCGTGACATTGTAAATTGTATAGCAAGTTTAAACACATGAATCAGATATGGATCATAACTAAAAGAGCATGTAAATGGACAGGCAAAAAAAAAATCTGATATAGGCAACAAATCGCAGGGCATCAAGACCTGACTGTGTAAACGGGGCCATACAGCCATATGGTACATATTTCTCGGTTCTCAAAAATGTATCCCTGGGCACATTCTCCCAAAGTGCCTGTGTTATATCTAGCTTAGCTTTAGCCTGCATAGTGTCCTATTAATTGCGCTTATGTAAAAAAATAAATAATAATAATAATAATCTAAATATCTTAGATTTAACCAGTATCCAGAATATCCTAAAAATCAGAAAACATGTAAGCTCCTTTTTGAATAGAAAGAATATCTTTTTGGCTTGATTCCTGTAAGTGACACTGATAATCGGTTTCACAAGAAGCCTTCAAATGCCACAAAGCCAAGCAGAGGGAAACTATACCGCTGATGTGAGGTGCAGAGAGAATATAGCCAGAAGCCACAAGAATTTGAGACCCAAATCTGTTCTACAGATTCTCAAAATTGCTCAATATCATATCTGGGATGCAATTCCAGCCACAAGAGGCAGCTTGTGAAAACAATTTGCCATTAGCCCTTCAGCTAACTCCCTTTAACCCCCAAAACAGCTTGTAGAGCAACCACGAGGATCACAAGACAAATATGCATGCTTTTGGAAATATCAGGTGAACCTCTGAGACACTGTTGATTAAGTGCATAGCAATGATAATGAATAATAGATGAAATGTCTTTGC
Source organism: Danio rerio (assembly GCF_052040795.2). Lineage (NCBI taxonomy): Eukaryota > Metazoa > Chordata > Actinopteri > Cypriniformes > Danionidae > Danio > Danio rerio. The sequence continues at coordinate 19,990,324 of NC_141028.1, read as the reverse complement.
TGATGGTGATGACTCTCCCCAATCGGCACTCTTGCACAATGCAAAAATATGCACATCCAACCTGTATAAGTTGAGGCTAATGGTTCAGCATCAGGATACTTCACACTCCGCATGCTCCTTTAACTGTATGATTGTCCAACTCCAGAAAATTCTGCCAAGTTACATTGATTCACATCCAAGTATGCATTAAAAGCCTTGCTCTATGGAGAGAACCATTGGATGGGCTTAAAGATATGATGCTTTGTTACATTAACAGAATTAGTCATGGCGAGGCTAAATAAGAGAAGCTCCTCCACATGTGGATATTTGGACAGACTGTTAGATTGGATTTATATTGGATTTGCAGTGGTAATTCACTATTGGGTATTGCTCTGGGTTTTGGTGGATGTCTGTGAAAGCAGCAGTTGTGAAAGCTGGGACAAAGAGAAGAGAGTGCTCAGACAGCAGTGGAACCCACAGCCAACTTTTTTTTTTTTTAATTTACAGTATAATTACTGGGTTTTATTCTGCTATTTGTTGATAAGGACAATAAGATTGAAATTACTTTAAAGGCCAGATTCGAACCAGAGTTATTGATGGTGATTAAAAGTATGACATCTACGTATTAAAAATGAAAAGATTATTCTTTGTGTCTTTGAAAAGTTTTCCAAGAAAAGTTGTTGTCAATTTCTGTTCACATGGACCAACAAAAACAATTTCAAAACACTGCATTAAACAAAGCAGGCCAGAGGTCGTAGATGTAGTTTGGCATTGAGTTTGAATTGAATGTCCAAACAGACTAAACATGTAATACACATGTAATAAACTGTACATTTCTTTCACTTTTATTTAGTTGTCAGTCCTATTTTTTTCACTAAAATAATAAAAAGGGTCAAAAGGTTGACTTGTTTATATTACTTTTTAGACTACACAATACCAATGTTCAAAATTTAGAAATTAAAGTTAAAAATTAAAAATGCAATAGTATTAATAATAAAAAGAAGAAGAAAAGAAAGAATGAAATGAATGAAGGAATGAAGGAAGGAAGGAAGGAAGGAAGGAAGGAAGGAAGGAAGGAAGGAAGGAAGAAAGGAAAAATATCAGTGGATATCAACTCAATAAAACAAAATAAAATACTATAAATAAAATAAATAAAAATATCATAAAATAAAATAAAACAAAAAATATCAAATAAAATAAAAAATATCATAATATAAAAATAAATAAAATATTATAAATAAAATAAAATAAAAATAAAATATAATAAACAAATATTATAAAATAAAATAAAAAAGATAAAATAAAAACAAATAGATAATAAACTAAAACAAAAATATTATAAAATAAAATAAAACAATATAAAATAAATTAAAATATAAATTAAAATAAAACAAAATAATATTATAAAATAAAATAAAACAAAAAATTATAAAAAAAAATAGAAAATAAAATAAAACAAACAGATATTATAAAATAAAATATTACAAAATAAAATAAAATATTATGAAATAAAAATAAATTAATAAAATAAAACATATTAATAAAATAAAACATATTAATAAAATAAATAAAACTCAAAATATTATAAAATAAAACAAAAAAATTCTAAAATAAAATAAAAGCATAAAAAAAATTTTAAATCTAAAATAAAATTAAACATGGCGAAGCAGTAGGTAGTGCTTTTGCCTCACAGCGAGAAGGTGTTTGAGCCTTGGCTGGGTCAGTTGGCGTTTCTGTGTGGAGTTTGCTTGTTCTCCCTGCTTTCGCGTGGGTTTCCTCCGGGTGCTCCGGTTTCCCCCACAGTCCAAAGACATGCAGTACAGGTGAATTGGGTAGGCTAAATTGTCCGTAGTGTATGAGTGTGTAGATGTTTCCCAGAGATGGGTTGCGGCTGGAAGGGCATCTGCTGTGTAAAAACTTGCTGGATAAGTCGGCGGTTCATTACGCGGTGGCGACCCTGGATTAATAAAGGGACTAAGCGGACAACAAAATGAATGAACGAATGAAAATAAAACATTGTAACATAAAAAAATGAATAAAAAAAAAACAATATTATAAAATAAAACAAAATAAATGAATATATAAAATTAAATATTCTAAAATAAAATATTATAAAATAAAATATTATAAAATAAAATATTATAAAATAAAATAAAAAAAAATTATAATAAAAAAAAAATATATATATATATATTCATTCATTCATTCATTCATTCATTTTCTTGTCGGCTAAGTCCCTTTATTAATCTCGGGTCGCCACAGCAGAATGAACCGCCGACTTATCCAGCAAGTTTTTACACAGCGGATGCCCTTCCAGCCGCAACCCATCTCTGGGAAACATCCACACACACATTCACTCATTCACTATGGACAATTTAGTCTACCCAATTCACCTGTACCGCATGTCTTTGGACTGTGGGGGAAACCGTAGCACCCGGAGGAAACTCACGCGATTGCAGGGAGAACATGCAAACTCCACACAGAAACGTCAACTGAGCCGAGGCTCGAACCAGCGACCCAGCGACCTTCTTGCGGTGAGGCGACAGCACTACCTACTGCGCCACTGCTTCGCCCAAAATATATATTATAAAATTGAATAAAAAAATTGTAAAATTAAATAAAACAAAATAAAATAAAACAAAAAATATTATAAAATAAAATATTATAAAAACAAATTAAAAACAATTATGAAACATTTTAGAATTATAAAACTAAAATTCAATTAGTGTGAACACCACAGAATTGCTGCTGCTTAAGTTCAACTATACAGATGCAGAACAGATGCAATAAAATTATTGACATATATAACAGAGACTTTTCCAATATCTCCTTTCCCAAACGACTCATCTGCATCTAACACTGAGACGCACTGGTTCTCATCTATACCTGGAAGACAGACAGAACACAGAGAGCATGTTTCTCTAGGCCTCTGATCCTCCACCAAATGTAAGACAGGGTAAAGGAGGGAGCAGGTTTGCAAGCATTCAGAAGCTATTAAAGAATGACAGTCCTGAGTGTGAGATCATGCGCTGCGGTGCCAAAAACACCTGAGGGTAAAGCAGAGCTGCTGATGAAGGCCAGACTGAAGTTCTGGCCTCATTCACAAAAACACCAGAACAAAATCTCAGCTGAGAGCAGAAACACACTGCCATTCACAATACACAACAATATGAGGCCTTTGGACATAGAGCAGATAACAAAAGCTGTTTTATATGACGAAAGCTACCATTCCGTGTATTTATTTCATACAGACATGTCAACTTTTATAAAAGATATTACAAAGTGTGTGCTTACAAGCAAGCACTATTTTGTGGCGGTGCCATTCAGCATCTGATTGCATCGATTAGCGATGTATACATTTTTTTTAAAAATGCAGCATGCCCCATCTTGTGTGTGACCCGCTTATGCAAATTGCATAAAAAGTCATACCATGCGAATGCCATGAAGTGCTATTTTATAAAATAAAGATATAATGATTTCTGAAAGATCATACGACACAAAACCGCTCTGAAATTACAGGAATAAACTATTGAAATATATTAATAGAACATTTTCATTACACTAATAATATTTTCGGGGTGGCGCAGTGGTTAGCGCTGTCGCCTCACAGCAAGAAGGCCACCGGTTCAAGCCTCGGCTGGATCAGTTTGCATTTCTGTGTGGAGCTTGCATGTTCTCCCCATGTTTGCGTGGCTTTCCTCCAGGGGCTCTGGTTTCCCCCACAGTCCAAAGACATGCACTAAAGGTGAGTTAGGTAAGCTAAATTGTCTGTAGTGTATGTGTGTGAATGAGATTGTATGGGTGTTTCCCAGTGATGGGTTACAGCTAGAGTAAAAAATATGCTGAATAAGATGGCGGTTCATTCTGCTGTGGTGAATTAATAAAGGGACTTAGCCGAAAAGAAAATGAATGAATAGTTCTTGTTCTGTATATCTATTCAAATAAAGCCTGGAAGAGCATCCGACATAAAACTGTTTGAAACGTATTTATTGCTGATTTCTCAACTGCAGAGATTGCAATAGACATGTAGAATCTTATCTTAACATTTTTGCATTCAGCATCAGTTATGAAGGTACTGAACACATGAAGACAGAATGATTTTAGCATTTTAAGACTTTTAAGCAATTTTTTTGTATTAAAGGGGATAAAAAAGAAAAATCATTCATTAAAATCAAAAGCTACGTCTCATTTCAGAGGCTGCATCCTCCGAAGGATGCAGACTTCAAAGGCGAGTCCTTCGAAGTCCACACATTTTGACATACAGAGGACAGATCTTATCACCAGGCAGCTACTGTTAATAAGCAGTAATACAATTAGTAATGATTTTTTTCTAGGTGATTTTAGGACTTAAGAGATCGGAAGGCAAGGCAAGGTTCACAGAAGCTGGAAATATATTTCCTTTGATCCATACATGTACACATAAAAATGTAAACCGTCTATAAAATGACTCTTTCATAAGACATGTCATACTCTTTTGATTTTAAACATCCAAGTGAAATAAACCTAATTTATACATTTCATCCGAGTTTTCTTTTAAAAACTTCCTTCCGTAATCAGCACACAAAGAATCTTGGGATGTTCGAGGCTGCAAAGGATCCACCAATTGTTACCTGGCAGACGAAGGGCACATTTTGAGGCTGCGTTTGAAGGAACCTTCTAATTTTTGTGTCCTGCTGCGATGACATAGCTCCCTTCGAATGCATCCTTCGGAGGATGCAGCCTCTGAAATGTGACACAGCTAAAGATTTCATCATTCATTCAGTCTTCATTTGAGCATAAAAAGTATGCTGGTAGATGGGATCCATTGACTTCTATAGTAGGAAAAGAAATGTCTCAGCAAGGAGCATTTAAGAAAAAAAAAAAAAAAAAAAAAAAAAATATATATATATATATATATATATATATATATATATATATATATATATATATATATATATATATATATATATATCCTAAATCAAACGTAAATCTAAAATTCAATTGTTTACAACAGAAATAAGAAACTCAAAAAAAAAAAATCAGACACTTGAGGGTGTGTAAATATTAAGTTTTGGGTAAACTATTCATTTAACTCATCTGAATCACTAAACTGTTGATTGTTTTGAACAAGTGAATGGGGAGTAAACGATGATAGAAATGTCATTTTAAGGAGAACTATCCCTGATAGCCCTGATTCGAAGTTCAAAACAAAATTCATATGTGAAGCAAAACCTGTTAGGAACCCCTGATTACACTACCATACAGTAGGAGAAAACAGTAAATCCACCCCCCAACCCTAAAAACCCCACCACTGGACCACGAGACTCCCTCCATCTGATCAGCAGATGCTTCGGTCGGCCATTATTAAATGTAATTGGTGGTAATCTCAGGCGATTTTTTATTTCGGTGACACTTCATTTTCTACAATTCTCGCCTCCTGCCTTTCAAGTCACCTAAGTGCAGCATTAAGTGCTGGAGTGAGACCGAGCTTGTGCCAGCATTTAATGTTTTCAAGTCTTCAGAGATGCTGGCAATGGAAAGCAGATGTGTGAAGACACAGGAATACAAGACGGCGCTTCAGTGTGTGCACGTATGTGTGTATCAACGTCAAACACGTGAGTCTACACAACAACAAGCTGCCAAAACCACAAGATAGATGCATCTGGAAATGCGCGGTGACATTTCTACTCGGGCCACTTTAGCTGCATAAATCATAGCATCCGCACTTAAACAGTTAATAAGCAGCTGAAGTCTCTGATGCTCTTCTCCTCTTGTCTATTTCTGCCTTATTAACTTGTTAGTGGGGCTAGCGTAGGTGGCCATTACTACTACTAGTGCTCGCACTTTGGGTTAGGGATTAAACGTTGACATCTGTGCATGAAAGATAGCTCAAATCATGTGGCTTGTTGACAAAAGAAGATCTATTACTTTTATTTAAAAAAAGAAACTGATCGATTATCTTACAGTTGTATCTGGCGGTCCTTAAAACAAACAAAAATTTTCAGACCTACTTAATATAAAACAGGACTAAATATTAAAAAATCAAATCTTTTGTTGTTTGTTCAAGCTACTTAGATAAGGTAAGTTAGACAACATAATTCTTGACAACTTAATGGTTTCATGTTCAAACCACTTCAATTTGTAAAACTTATAAACTTATAATTGAACTTAATTCCTTGATGTTGTCCCAACATAAATTAATTGTGTGGAACCCAGCATTTTTTACAAATTTTGCATTTTTTAAAAAGTTTGCATTTTTGTAGCCCCTCACGTCCACTATTAATTCTGGACAACTGATTATTCCAAGAATATCGAAACCCACTGTAGGCGGTAGATCTTTCTCATATCTGGCACCTAAACTCTGGAACAGCCTTCCGAGCACAGTTCGGGAAGTAGACACACTCTGTTATTTTAAAACTAGGTTAAAGACACATCTCTTTGCATTAGCATACACATAAAACAAAAATGCTTTAGAAATCCAAATCCAAAGGATTGTTAGACTGCATCATTTAGGGCAGGAGTGTCCAAACTCAGTCGTGGAGTGCTGGTGTCCTGCATAGTTTAGCTCCAACTTCCTTCAACACACCTGCCTGAAAGTTTTGTAGTATAACTGGAAAGAGATTGCTTTGCTGATTCAGGTGTGTTTAATTGGGGTTGGAACTAAAATATGCAGAACACCGGCCCTCTAGGACCAAGTTTGGGCAGCCCTGATTTAGGGCAACTGTAGGCAGAAACACTTCCCCAAAAACCATTATAATTTGAACTGCATCTACGCTTATGTTAGTCTGTTTCTGCTATTACCGAGGTTTCCATAATCCTGGACCAGGCCGTAATCTGAGCAGCTGCTGTGGTGGTCATGGAGGAGGGGAAAGCATGAGACTGATTCCTGAAAGACCCCAGTGGTAGACAAGTCTTCACATTGATTTTGAAGGGCCAGCCTATACACCAGCCGGTGACCTTTCCAACCTGCAGATTCTACACGATGGACGTCAAGGGTTTTTCAGCCTCCGACGCCTAGACTGCAGCTCTGCACAAGAAGTTTTGCCAAAGGAGAAATGGTCGTGCCCAACTAAGACTGGTTTCTCTCAAGGTTTTTTCCTTTCACATTCCTCAGATGGTGAAGTTTGTTCCTCGCCACTGGCTTGCTTGGTTTGGGACTTGTGGAGCTGCACATCGATGGATTTGCTCTTCAGTCACAGTGTTTGGACTTTCAGCAGTGAACATTAAACCACACTGAACTGAACTAAACTGTACTTCAACACTGAAAACTGAACTGACACAGTTTCAATTTACTTCAATCTTTTATGTTAAGCTGCTTTGACACAATTTACATTGTAAAAGCGCTATAGAAATAAAGATGTATTGAATTGAATGAAAATGCATGAATGTTTAGCAATTTTTGTTGATTTTGTTGTTTTGATTTAAAATCTAAATTTAAAGTCCTAAAAAAACTGTCAATATTTACTATAATCAAAATTATCATTTCACACTGTAAAAAACAGACTAAATCTGTATATCTTGCTACAAATTAAATGAACTTTGTGCATAATTGTAAAAAATTAAGTTGAGCCAAGTGAACAGTTCCATTTACAACAGTTTTACTCACTTTATGAAGTAAAGTCAACTTGTCACTTTCAAAGGCAACATGTTTCTCACTTTAAGTAAAGTAACTAATTCAGAGGTGTCCTGGAGTGCCGGTGTCCTGCTGAGTTTATCTCTAACTTGCTTCAACACACCTGCCAGGAAGTTTCTAGTATATCTAGCAAGAGCTTGATTAGCTGGTTCTGGTGTTTTTGATTAGGTTTGGAGCTAAACTCTCCAGGACACCGGCCCTCCATGACCGAGTTTGGACACACCTGAACTAATTGGATTTCTCTGTAAATTGTTTGCGTTCTCCATTCTTCATTCCATTCTTTGCTGCTCTCCATCTATTTGATGTGCATACGCATGTACACATTTTCGTATATGAATTGAGATAAAACTAAAGAGTCAACAGACATTTTCCTCTACATTGAATCTTAGAGTATATCCGATTATAGATTTTTTAAAAATACCTCAGGAGTGCAGGAGTCGGATTCTAACATTTAAATTCAATTCATTTTCTCCTAAAGAAAATTAACAATGATTAATGCACATGTAAAGACAGACCTGATGTGAGCTCAGACATTGTGAATTGACTGTACTTGCTGTTGTTGAACTAATAATATCAAAACTTAATAAACGTAATCACAAACTTACCTAATCGGCGGTTCATTCTGCTGTGGCAACACCTGATAAATCAGGGACTAAACTGAAGGATAGTGATTAAGTGGATCTGGATCATTTTCAGCAAAGGGCATTTTGCTCACAAAAAGAAATGTCCTACATGAACACATAAAAGTGTAAAAAACAAACAAACAAACAAACAAACAAACAAACAAAAAAGTTGACTTAACATTAAGGCAAAAAGCTTCAGAACATTTTTAGTTTACTTTAGTAACTTAAATCGAGTCAAGTGCAATGCTTAGGTTGAAAGTTGAGCAAGTTGCCTAACAATTTTAAGTTGAGTCAACTTTTTTTTAATCATACATAAACTCTTAAATTAAGCTCTGTTTTCTTGTTGAACTGTTTCACACAATTTTGTTGTTTCACCATTTTAAAAATGCAAAGCTGTACCATGTGAGCTACCAAGCAAGTTTACTATAGAAATGTCATGCAATGAATGTGTGATGCGAATGTTAAAATGTTTCATTCACTATAATAAACATGTTTTGAGGTAATAACACAGTATTGTAGAGGGAAACGTGAGTCAGTGTGAATTTACAATCTGCTTTATAATTACATCTAAGTAAAAAAAGAACAAAGTTGTTGGATTTTCATGGCTTCTGGTCTTCATTAAAGCTGAAAACTGCAGCAAATTATGTCTATAGTGATTTTTCAAGGAATTTTGTTAGTTGCAATTTCTTCAGTGAGTCTGAAAAATATAGAAATATGATTAATTAACTATTAAATTTGTTTTATATGATTATCCTAAGCTGAACACCATAACAACCCATAGCATTTTCTTCAGGACACAAAAAACTGTTTAATAATATTTTATGACTGCTTTTCTCATTGTCTTTTTTGTTTTCCTTTGCGTTTTTTTTCATTCAGAGACAGGGTCAGCAGACACCTGAGCTGTGGGCTTATACTGGATCCTCAACACGACCGCAGTGTCCTGTGCAGATGTTGCGTATTATCGACAAGAGCCTTTTCCATGTTTAAATCTCATAACTCGAGTCTATATTTGTGTCTCCACGCAGACCCGGAACTTATTTGTTTGCTTAGTAATGAAGGTTTGATTGAAAACCTGAGGGTACAACGAAATGAAAAATAACAAAGTCTGGGGAAAGGATCCCTCGAACAGGTGCTTGGCCCTGTAAAGACAGGGAGAAAAAAAATCCTGATTAAATTATGAGAGACTGAAATGCTTTGTTTATCTTGCTGGATTATTGGTACCACTAGACTAGGTTTTATGATGAAGTTTTAGATGAAGTGGTTTGTTATGGTAGTTTCTATAAGAAGACAGTCTTGGTTTGTGTTTCAGTTCTAAAGATAAAACACAATATTTACCAAACATATTTTCTTAAGCCAGTCTTTTTATCTCAGAAAACAAAGTTTGCTAAAAGGAGAAAAAACTAACATGGCCTGATCTTAACCTATATAAAAAAATATTTTAAATTAAAAGAAACAAGCATTAACTAAAAAAGAAAATCATTCATTCATTCATTTTTTGCACGTTTTTACTCAGCAGATGCACTTCCAGTCGCAACCCATCTCTGGGAAACATCCACACACACACACAAACAAACACACAAACACACACACACAAACACACAAACACACATGCACGCACGCACACACACACAAACACACACACACACACACACACACACACACACACACACACACACACACACACACACACACACACACACACACACACACACACACACACAAACAAACACACACTCATACACTACGGACAATTTAGCCTACCCAATTGACCTGTACTGCATGTCTTTGGACTGTGGGGGAAAACGGAGCACCCGAAGGAAACCCACGCGAATGCAGGGAGAACATGCAAACTCCACACAGAAACGCCAACTGAGCCGAGGTTCGAACCAGCGACCTTCTTGCTGTGAGGCGACAGCACTACCTACTGCCTACTACCTAAAATATTTTTAGCAACTACAACTAACTAAACCAAAACAATAAAATATACATGTAAATGTACATATACAAATGTACACCAAGACTCACCGGCCACTTTATTAGGTACATCTGCTCATTAACTTAAATTTCTAATCAGCCAATCACATGGCAGCAACTCAATGCATTTAGGCATGCAGACATGGTCAAGACGATCTGCTGCAGTTCAAACCGAGCATCAGAATGGGGAAGAAAGGTGATTTAAGTGATTTTGAACATGGCATTGTTGTTGGTGCCAGACTTCAGACAAGAATTCAGAGGAGAATGGCCACACTGGTTCCAACTGCAGAAAGGCAACAGTAACTCAAATAACCATTCGTTACAACTGTGGTATGCAGAAGGGCATCTCTGAACACACAACAGTTCCATCCTTGAGGCGGATGGGCTACAGCAGCAGACCACACCGGGTGCCACTCCTGTCAGCTAACAACATTCATTCGTTCATTTTCTTTTCGGCTGCGTCGCCCACAGCTAAGAACAGGAAGCCGACAAATCTGCAGCAACTGTGTGGGGCTATCTTGACAATATGGACCAAAATCTCTGAGGAATATTTCCAGTACCTTGCTGAATCTTTGCCACGAAGGATTAAAGCCGCAATGATGTCCAACACGGTATTAGTAAGGTGTACCTAATAAAGTGGCCGGTTAGTGTGTGTGTGTATATATATATATATATATATATATATATATATATATATATATATATATATATATATATATATATATATATATATATATATATATATATAAGAAATGGTGCACATTCAGTCGAAATATGACTGAAGTAAATAAACTAAAATGGGTAATTTATCTTGTCTCTTGTCATTCTGCGTGAAACAAAAAGAGAAATCCATACACGCCAGCAATAACAAGCAAGCGTAAAAAATACAACAAAAGCTGCATGAAAGCATCATGAGTTTATTTGTACTTTTTGGCACTTTTTGTTTAAATTCCATGGACCAAAAAAAACAAAAGCTTATGAGCTTATGGTTTTGAAACCAAGTAAATGCTGAGTAAATAATACCAGAATATTTATTTGTGGGTGAGCTATTCCTTTAAGCAACAATTCACGGCAAAATGTGCTGGATTCTCTCTTTTGTGACCGCATAAGAGGTTTCAGTTGCACAGACAAAATTAATGTACAAATAATAAGCTTAAAGATGCAATGTAACGTTAGACCTACACAAGACTTCATCAAACAAAAGAAGAAGGATGGAGGGACAGATGCAGCTGGCCACTGATTTCGTAACAGCCTCGGCTCCTAAAACAGTCCGAAACTGACCGCAGACTACTGAACACAAACAAACACAAAACACTGCCTGAGCTACTCCTACGGTCCAATGACTAAACCGCACGCTTGGACAAAAGCCCCCTATAAATCAAAGCTCATGGTGATTAAATCATTACACGGCCATTTCAAAACTGTATCAGCCATATGTAACCCCCCCTCCAAAAAAAGATAATCCTTCCTGACCGGGATCAAGCAGACATTTCTTTGACAAGCTTCCAGAGATTGTGATCAGTGCTGATGCTTTTCTATAGTGTTCTTGTAATTAGTGGGTTCCTCTTGGGCATGTCACCACCTGCTGGTGGCTGGCTGTCACTGGAGGAGCCTGCGAGTCTGTCCTCTGTGGACTGGCGTGGGTGGATCTGGACCACCATCGCTTGGGTTTCCAGTAAGCGGCGGGTGAGGCTGGGTCAGGGTGGTGCTGGAGAGCCTGGCAGAGCCACGCAATGCCCATTGTGCCAGAGACGGTGCTCGTGGCTCCAGTTTATTTGATTGGTAACACATACACTCTCATCAGATCATCAAATATGGTACAACACAGCTCCTGCCATCTCTAACTGAGTTTTTCAAAAGTTTTCCAAAGCCACAAGAATTCAGGCCATCCTTTAATAGTAGACGCTCAAAATCAAGCATCTTCTTCAATACTGCAGCCATAATAATCATCTTTAGTCATTTTGATCACGACTACTGGTAAAGATGTAACGAAGGGTAAAGATGTAAACATGGTTAACTAACGTGGGCTTATTTTTGGAGCTCTGACTTTATCTAACACTGGCTTCATTAGACTTTTTTCTGTCTTTCACTGAATGAAATAACTGAATGCAAATCATAACAAAGTTCACATTTTATGAGCTGTGTATACAAGATGAAGTCCACTCAGGTCCACTAAAATCTGTGTGAAACAATAGTGTGCATTATTCATGACTATCTACTTTTTTCAGAAGAATTTTCCTATTAATTTTTGCAAATAGGCGACGCAGTGGCGCAATAGGTAATGCTGTCGCCTCACAGCAAGAAGGTTGCTGGTTCGAGCCTCGGCTGGGTCGGTTGGTGTTTCTTTGTGGAGTTTGCATGTTCTCCCTGCGTTTGCGTGGGATTCCTCCGGGTGCTCTGGTTTCCCCCACAGTCCAAAGACATGCGGTGCAGGCTTAATTGTTTATAGTATATGAGTGTGAACGAGTGTGTATGGATGCTTCCCAGAGATGGGTTGCAGCTGGAAGGGCATCCACTGCTTAAAACATATGCTGCATAAGTTGCAGTAAATTCCACTGTAGTGACCCCAGATTAATAAAGGGACTAAGCCGAAAAGAAAATGAATGAATGAATGAATACATTTTTGCAAATAGGGATTTTTAAGTCTTATTTAAAGCTCTATAAGACATTAATCAAACTAACAAGCTACAAGGTGAATCAGAATATAACAAATTTAGATTTGAAGCAACGAAGTATCAGAAAAAAGACAAAAGTTATGTGTTTAATAAGGGAAAGAATGACAATACCTTGAATCATTGTGAACAAAACTAATTCATTAAGATTTAGAACATTAATTTGAAGGTGTTGGTTGATTTTTACAGAAATGTATTTCAAGTTTACAGTATACTCTGCAAAATTAGATTAACAATACATTTTATGTTAATTAAACGCATTCAATTAGGTTAACCGTCAAAAGTCATACAAAATGTTACTCAATGTTTTAAGTCAATTTAATGTCCTGCAAATTGCCAGGTTACCAAACAAATTCTGGCATATAGACCATTTCAATGTGGTCATGTCATTGGCTCATAAACATTATCTGCTTGTTACACTGTAAAAAATAAATCCGTAAAATTTACGGTAAAAAAACAGCAGCTGTGGTTGCCAGTACTTTACCGTTAAAAACACGGTACAAACCGTAAAAGTAATTTCTCATTTTTACGATAAACTACCATATTTTATTAATTTATAGAGGTAAAATGTCTGTATTTTGAATGATCAACATCTACACATCTTTTGTTTTAACAGTTAGACACGTTAGCACACCCACATGCAGGTGGTGATGAGGAAGTTACATAATGAGCCAATGCTCTTCACAATCAACTTTTCCCACGAGCAGAAAAGAGTATCAGCATATAGAAGGTGCTCAGTGTCATTCACACAGCTACTAAACACCAGTGTGGTAACACGCATAAAATTAAAGTCATGAAATAAACATTGTTTATCAACATTAGATGTAACATAAATCTCTAATGTACATAACTGATGGGGAAACAACCAAAAATATCCATATTAATGTCAATAAAATGCATAAAAAGTAATGTGCCATGCAGAGAATTCTGGGAAAGTAAATTTACGGTTATTCGCTGTATATATTAAGGAAACATACCGTTAACCAGTTTGCGGATTTGTACTGTAGCATTTTTACAGTTTTTACCGTTGAAATCACGGCCATTTTTTTACAGTGTATTAATCTATTTTTATAACTATAATAAGAGTCAATTCAATCATAAATTAATGTTAAAACAACTTGTTGGATTCTCAGAAGCTATAGAAATTAAAAATGTAAAACAGGACATACGCTAGGACCATTGTTTTGGTTTACTGATCTCCTCATCTCATTTTTGTTCGCTTAAGTGGCCTACATACGTAAAAAAGTATGTACTGTAAGTATTTTGAAAGAGAAGGGAGAAAAATGTGAGTCATTCATTGTATTTTATGGGCAGAGCTAAAGATCTGCAACTCTCTAGTAGAATATTCTGTACTGTATTTATTTTATATTTTAATATTTTTTTTCCAGACAGAATACAACTTGCTACATTTAAACACCAAATCAGAGTATAAGATAATCAATCAAGACAATCATTTCTAAAAAATAACAAGACATTGAAAATTCAGCTCTGCCAACATAGAAATGTCATATATATCACAAAACAACTATATTCAAGCAATATTTAACTAAATGTTTGAAACAAAATCTTGTTGTATCCCTTTAACAATAACACTGAGCTGTTTTACAGTGAACAGTAGTAAGAAACGGGTTCATGAATAGAGCTCTCATTTTACGGTCTACCTCATAGAGGATGAGGTTACTGGAAACAATTTTACATCAGGCCCACTGAAATCTATAGAGTGTGAAATACTGGGGGTGATTACAATGTAAAGGCATCGGTAGCACGAGGCTGCGGTGCATTCCTGTGTCTTGTGCTGTAAAAATGTACAGCTTTAACATTAAACCTCATCACAGGCTGCTGTTCTGGCTTTTATGGGATCTTGACGGCTCTTTGGGGCACTGTAAAAAACACAAGAACTTTGGGACCTCGGAGGTCCTGTGATACTGCCGCAGTGAAACTGTATGGCTTGTATTACGCAGTTTCTGTTTTGTATGTGCGTAACTGTTTTGTTTCTGCACGTCTTGGTGGTTGTTCTAAGCTTTTTTTTTTATGACAAAACAATCAGGCCATGTTTGAACAGAAATAGAGAGTTTCTTTAGGAGCAAACTGCTTGGGTTTCACTGTTTGCCCTCTGAAGTCATATTTAAATGCTCTTGTTTTCCCTTCAAAGATTATTGGGAAATTAATTCCATTTGCAAAATATCTCTTCACACTAAATCAGGCTGTCAGGGCTGTGACCTAATAATCCAGTTCTCGCGTAATCCTTATTATGAAAACTGGCCCTTTTAATTAAAAGTGAAATGCAGACTTGTACAGTGTCCAACATCCTAGGCGCAAATTCCTGTATTGTATGAGTCAAGGCTAATATTTTCATTTGGAGCATTCCTAAGGTATGACAGCTAATGGTCAGCGCGCCATTTCCAATAAATACATGACGAATGAAGTTTTACTATATGCTTTTCCGCAGCCCTATTAGCC
Source organism: Danio rerio (assembly GCF_052040795.2). NCBI lineage: Eukaryota > Metazoa > Chordata > Actinopteri > Cypriniformes > Danionidae > Danio > Danio rerio. The sequence goes on along the minus strand of NC_141028.1, from coordinate 19,975,004 downwards.
TACTTCATTTTAAGGGACTAGAAATAAAAGGCGCATTATAGAAATTGACCAATAACAAGTCAATGAATGTCCTATCACTGCCTGTAAGCCAAAGGCATCTCTGTACGCAACTGTACTGGCCTACAATTCCGAGGACGGCGCTCACTTTAGGCTGCTTCTAATATTTACAAGCAAGCTTGAAACTGTGAGCCAATTCGATTGAATGCAGATGGCAGGAAGTTCCACTCAAAATGACAGTGGCCAAATTCAACCGCAAAACATGAGAGGAACCTCACAAGCACACATCACAGATCCTCTTTCCAAACGAGAGTACACTTGTCTGAAGCTGGAGACCGTATACATACATCATTTCTATTCATCTTTTCAGGAAAGACGCATTCAATTGATCAAAAGTGACAATAAAGGCATTTATAAAGTTAATAAGGCCATCATCATAAATTATATCTATAATAAAAGTATACAAAAAAGAAAGCAGTTACTTTGAATTGGAATTGATCTACTTTATTTCACTAACTGCGACACTGATTCCTTATTACTTTTGAGTCGTTTTAGATTGAAACCATGTGATCATTGTGCTGTTTTCATTTAACTCTGAGGATTTTGCTTTCCCAATAAACATGAAGCCAGCATCATATTCAACACTTTTCTTCATTATATAATGTATTAAAATTAATTGGATAATTGGTCTTTGTTTAAAGTGCCCCATTATACCTATTTGAATTTGACCAGTTTTACCCTTTTTTGCAAATATAAAAGGTAAACATGTTAACTTAATTGACAAAAACAAGTGACAGTGAATTTCAGTTTGAAAATAAAGTTTTTAGATCAATAAAGCTTGTCTTATATTATAACATTTTTATCTCATTATTTTGTTGGTCAAAAGGTCATCAGTGTGTGTATGTCAAATGAACATCAAGGTTTTGGCGTCAAATCGATTCGCGTTTTTGAGGTGTTCTTTAACATCATGCTTGATTTGATTTATTTAGTTTGAACAGAAAAATCATATAGAAAACATTTTGAACCAAAAAAATACATTTCAACATGGTTGAAATGAAGAGGGACGAATTGCAAGCGTATTATTTCTCCCACCCCTTTACCACACACATCATTTGTACCTATTTCTTCTTTTACCCATCTCTTCTGTTAACATGAGACATGTGAGCTTCACATAAGACATATTCTATCCTTTTGGCTTCCTTGACATATTTTTGATTCCATTTGTACATTTACATTTTATAACATAGACCCAAAAAATACATATATAGCAAACAGCCATTAATTAAAATTTTATCATACCTTTCTCATTTTGTTCTTTTTCAATAACCTCTTTTAATCATCATTTTCCTTTAATAATATGTATTTATACAACTTTTTAAATTAATTAATATCCTGACATTATTTGAGAATCAGACTGTTCCATAATTTCACACCACACACAGACATACATAAACTTTTTAAAGTTGTCCTTGTTTTCAACCTCCTAAAATGTGATTCTTCTCTCAGATTATTTCCTCTTGTCTTTCTTCAAAAAACTTTCATATGTATTTCGGAAGTGATTTGTTCCTAGCTTTAAACATAAATTGTGCTTTAAATTTAACCAAACCATTGAACTTAAGTATCTTCAATTTAAAAAAATAAAAGATTTGCATGCTCCAAATACCGCACATTTTCTGTCACTTTCTTGTGTATTCTACATGAGGATCGTAAGTTATTCTCTTAAATTTCATCACAATGGGCCCTATTATACACCAAGCTAAAGGCGCCACGCAATTGTTGTTTGCTAGTTTCAGCTTGACGCAATTGTCGTTTTGATGTGTTGCAGCACGCTGTTTAAATAGGAAATGCATTTGCGCTCATATGTGCGCCTATAGGCATTCTGGTCTAAAAAAGGAAGTGTGTTTTGTTGCAATTTTGAAGATCTAAAATAGACTGCTCAATAGACCAGCAGAGCAGAGCGCGTTAGTTGTGCACCTCGATTACACATTGCTTAATACACACAGGATGTACAGCAATATGCAAATATCTTTACAAATAAAAAAAAGAATTAAAGGAATAAAATATGACAAAAATTATTATTTTCTGGTTAGGGGGTAGTAGTAGTAGTATTTATTAGATTAATATTTATATTTGTTTTATTTAAAAAAATCTTAGATTTGCCCGCCGGATATAACTCCATTTTTTGACCGCTCTTCATTATTATTGTTCATTTACTAATTTGCTGGAAATTAAATCTGAATTTAGAAATTAGTTTTGATGCAAATCTTTGTGCTTAATAAAATAAATTATTTATGCAGGCTAATGGATGTCTATGCGCACAAAATGTTTCCTTATCCACAGAAGAGAGTGGAAGTGAAAGTAAAGAATGAGACGGCTCATCTCTCATTCTCGCGCTGCAGAAGCCCTGTTAACTGTTTTCTTGCTAGTGAAGCATTCAGTTTTTCCACTTACAAAGTCGTCATGTAAACAGCAAATGCGCTATGGCGCGACGCAACTAACTCTTAAAAGGAATGGGAGATGAGAATCTGATTGGTTTATTCCTAAAACACACCTACAGTATAACTCATTAAGAGAATAAGCCCATGCACTGCAGCGAAGTGGATTTTTTCGTCCTTAAAATAGCAAAAGTGGACATTGCTTCGGACATGCCCTTAATGCTTTTGCGCCCTGCGTTTCGGACTTTGTGCCAAGATCGTTAAAATAGATACCTACAACTCATATATGGCAACATAAGTGTGTTATATATTACATCCATTGATTTATTGTCCATGATAAAATTGCTTTAGACACTACTGCTACAGCAATTTTGATATCACATTATTTAATTGCAGTTTGCAACTAATTTTATGGTCCAATACAACACCAAGAGACTTAATTGCATATACTCTATAACTTCATTATCAATTTTTTAATTTATATTATGACTGCTTTTTAATTTTCCAAATAATATAACCTTTGTTTTACTTTTTTTAATGGCAATTTGTTTAGGTCAATCCACAATTTCAATTTAATAATTTCTGTTTTAACCAACTCCATAGGTTTTGGTAAATTATCCCCATGCAGAACAAAAGATACTTCTATCATCCACAATTAAAATAAACTTTAACGACTCTGATATCTTACACATATCATTAATATAAATTATAAACAATATTGGACCTAAAACTCATGCTTGTGGTATGCCACAATTTACATTTAGATATGAAGATTTATGATTGCCAATTTCCACCAACTGTTGCCTATTTTTAAAATAACTTCTTATGCAATTCAAGGCTACTCCTCTAATACCATACCTTTCTAATTTTCTAATTTCTAATACCTTTAAAATATATTATGATTTATTGTATCAAATGCCTTTTCATTAATAAAGAATCTAATTACCTTCTCATTTTTATCTATCTTATTCTACAGTGTCTTCAGTCACTTTCTTAATTATGGGATGCAGCTGGTTTGAGCTGTTGACCTCATATTGAGGATATATTATTGTGGCAAAAAAATGTATACTAGCAAAATGCTATCTCAGTAATCAATACATGTGTCAGTCAAAAAGATAGGCAGTTATAATGGTTCAGTTCAGTTGTTTATTCATCAGCTGTTACAAACCACTTTGGGCACAAAAATAAATAAATAAATAAATAAATAAATAGATCAGCAAAAAAGACAAAAATGTGATCCACATAATAACAAAACCAAGTTTTAATGAAGCTAAAATCTACTTAATGCCAACCTGTTGATATATGATGTCACCTTTAGGAGCATAAGGTGCCAACAGTGCACCAAAAATCTGGTTGTGAACTGCCATAAAACACAAATAAGCCACTGATTTGAGCTTGAGTTACAGCACAAATTTAACAAAAGACCTTTACTAAGGTATTTTATTTAGAAAAAAAATGTGGCATTAGCACCATGCTACTGAGAAATGAAGTTAGTAATGTTACTTGTAATGAGACTGCCCAGCGCAAAATGAATGTAACGGATTACACAAATCATCTGAGACAAATAAAATAAACAGTTTTTGACCTTGATTGCATGTAAACCTGTTATCAAAGACCTCTGAAACAAATGAGAAACAAAAAAGCATAATAAAATAGCATAAAAGTGGAATTTTTTATTTAAATGTAAAATTAACTGAATAATTGACCTTAATTTAGATATGAACAAACACAATAAAAGCTGATATGTTTTTTTTTGTTTTTGTTTTTTGCTGGGATTAAAGTAGAACTCAAAAGATAGATTGTGCTGGTCAAGAATCTCATGTTGGGGATCAAAAAACCAGCAGCCAGTGTTCCACACTGTAGTCTGATTACAAAACATAATTTATGCTGGTCACCATGTAAAAAATGCACATGTAAATAATTCATTTATCATTATTGTTAAAACCTGCTGGTGTTGAGCTACAGTATTCCACAAAGGTACACACACACGCACACACACGCACGCACACACACACACACACAAACACACACACAAACACACACACAAACACACACACAAACACACACACAAACACACACACACACACACACACACACACACACACACACACACACACACACACACACACACACACACACACACACACACACACACACACACACACACAGAGAATTGAATTACATTAAGAAAATCTATTAAAAAACATTGGGGATGGCAGCATTTCATGCAATGTTTCTGTTTACATCACAATATGGACCTCATACTACAACATTATCAGACATTTATCATTAACAGGACATATCTATATCTATATATATATATATATATATATATATATATATATATATATATATATATATATATATATATATATATATATATATATGCGTGTGTGTTTAATGTGAAATTCCCCATTTTCTCCCTCTCATGTTGTTATTGTGCATTGTGCATTTTTGAATGTCCGTGTTCACTGCGGTATGTGTGCTGTAAATCTGTCACCATATAAAGCCATGGTGTCTCTTCAGAAGACTTGGATTTGGATTAGACCCATCTATTGATTATCTTTACGATGCCATTGACCTTTTTGGGATCTTTTAATCTTCAAGGGAACAGGCTTTTAATGAAGAGGCAGAAATCTCTCAAGTTATACAGAAATTTCCACATCTGTGTTTGGGAAGTGAAGAAAAATCTTGCAGTTTGAAACAGCATGAGGTTTAAAATCATAGTAAATTTTTGGGTGACTTATATCTTATATATAAAGTAAGCGGAGTCTTCAATAAAACTAACAATAAATTTTAATATCTCAATATAACAATGCATTGTTACAACAATTTCCAGTTATCTAAGAAAAACTGCAACCAGGTATATTTCAGGCACATTCAAGTGTATCTGTGTGTGGACTGCAAGAGAGGCACGTAACATGAAGGAGTGTAACTTGTAGTAAGTTAGAGAGGGGTGTAACTTGCAGCTATTTGGATTCCATTGAACCATGCGAGATGTCACAACGAAATGTTGTTGGCAAGATGGCAAAAATACTTAACAGAAAACATTTTCACCAAATGTTTTCATGAGTTTTCTCCAAATTTTTCCACAACCTATTTATTTGATATATTACTATATTCATTCATTTAGCAACTCCACCATGCAACTCGCTGACTTCATCATCCGTTTTGTCATAACAGTTAGCTTACTTGTTAAAAACTGTGATGGTTGGGTTTAGGTTTGAGGAAGGTGTAGAAGTTAATAACTGATAGTTGGGTTAAGGGTTGTGGATGGTGCAGATGTTAATAACCATAATGGTTAGGTTTAGGCTTGAGGAAGATGTAGAAGTTAATAACTATAATGGTTGAGTTTAGGTTTGAGGAAGGTGTAGACGTTAGTAACTGTAATGGTTGGGTTTAGGTTTGAGGAAAGTGCAAACGTTAATAACTATGATGGTTGGGTTAAGGTTTGAGGAAGGTGTAGACGTTAGTAACTGTAATGGTTGGGTTAAGGTTTGAGGAAGGTGTAGATGTTAATAACCATGATGGTTGGGTTTAGGTTTGAGGAAGGTGTAGACGTTAATAACCATGATGGTTGGGTTAAGGTTTGAGGAAGGTGTAGATGTTAATAACCATGATGGTTGGGTTTAGGTTTGAGAAAGGTGTAGACAATAATAACCATGATGGTTGGGTTTAGGTTTGAGGAAGGTGTAGATGTTAATAACTATGATGGTTGGGTTTAGGTTTGGGGAAGGTGTAGATTTTATAAACTGATGGTTGGGTTTAGGTTTGGGGAAGGTGTAGATTTTATAAACTGATGGTTGGGTTTAGGTTTGGGGAAGGTGTAGATTTTATAAACTGATGGTTGGGTTTAGGTTTGGGAAAGGTGTAGATGTACTTTGCAAACTACATCTGTTGCCAATGTAAAATCCAATGCTAAATCAACTTTTTACTCTCTCTTAATTCATACTTTTTAGTCATATCTGTGTAATACATACAATGTAATGTGTCAGGTGTTGTTGGTTCAGGAGAAATGGAAGATAGCTGCTGCTTCCCTTGGTCTGCAGGAACCAAAATGTTATTCAAAACTGTAAGATGATTGCAAGTAGGACATTCTATCACATGACCATTTTATTAAGGTCCTAAGCCTTCCACAAACCTCTGCATTTATGGATTGGAAAAGACTTTCAACCAATATAACAAAAAACATTTAGGGGGGAAAAATGCCATACCCCGGCTTTAATGAGAGGAGCACTTAATTGAGTCATAAATAAATAGAACAACGTTTGACAATGATTATATCGTTATCTACGCAACACAGCTCGTCTGCAATTCTCTTAGGGATCCTTTGTTATTAGATGAGAAAACCAGATGGTTACGTGAGGAACACAACAGAGAATCATATTTCATTTCCTATTTTTTTGTTATGGTTGTTTTAGTGGAGGAAAAAAAATAATGGAAGCGTTCTTTCAGAATAAGACATTCAAAGCATTCAATGTAATTGGTTCAGCTTTGAAGTCCCTGGCAAGAATTGGGATAAAAATCGACCAAACTCACAAACAGAGTATAGTCTTGGTGATTAAGAAATGACTTGGCTTCATTTATTTTTTTTTAAGAGTCATGATTTGCTTTGACAACAGGGGCAGAGAAGGAAAACCTTATATATTTTTATTTGATTATTCATCTTGTTTCATGTTTCACTCTTCAAGCCCTGTGATTTCCTATTATAGTGTGCTGAGATGACCAGTCCAAGCCGAAACAAGAACATAATCCCTGCTGATATCCCCAAACAAATGTTATCTGCAAATTCGCAGCAGATGACGGAGCTGGCTGAAGACTGCAATGGTAAACTAACTTAGTCACTATCAAAGCTCTCTCTCTCTCTCTTTCTCTCTCTTTCTCTCTCTCTCTCTCTCTCTCAAGCATCATGGAAACGCGAATAAGACCGTTTTGGGCTTTGAAGAACACAATAGAGTTATTCAGCCCAGAGCGACTTCACAAATAAATAGAACTGTCAAAATTGAGTCCATGCTGACTCTTGATTCCTTCACATATGACTCTTGTATCAGACCAAGCTCAATTAATAATCATGTTTGGAAGAACATCATTTTCAGATTACGCTTCAGATTTTGCTCAAAGGAATAATTCTGCAAGAGATGAAAATTCTGTCATCGTTTTCTCACCCTCATGCTATTCTGAAATGTTTCTCGCGGATCACACAAGGAGACAATTTCAAGGCAATTTTCCATGCTTTTTCTTCAATGCAATTATAATTGAGGCACAATAAAGGAGTCGTAAAAGTAATCCAGATGACTTCTCAGAAATCGTACGGTAGCTCTGGAATGTTTATGAAAAAATTAGCAATGGATTCATTTTTGAAAATTTAATCATTTAAAAGAATGAGCTGATTCAGTTCACAGATCTAAATGAATCGTTCATAAGCAATATATTTAATAAGTTCAATTCAGTGATTCATTCACAGATTATTAGTACATAGCAATTTACCGACTGGTATATTCATTCATTTATTCATTCATTTTCCGTTTTTTCAGCTAAGACCCCTATTTATCAGGGGTCTTTGCAGTGGAATGAACTGAAAACTATTCCACCATATGTTTTAGCATCAGTTTCCTGTTCTTATATGACCAGGGTTGACACCCGGTGTGGTTTTCTGCTGCTGTAGCCCATCCACCTTAAGGGTTGAAATGTTGTGCATTCAAAGATACTCTTCTGCACACCTCAGTTGTAACGAGCGGTTATTTGAGTTACTGTTGCCTTTCTATCAGCTCAAACTAGTCTGGTCAGTCTCCTTTGACCTCTGGCATCAACAGGGCATTTGCGCCCACAGAACTGCCTCTCACTTAATATTTTCTCTTTTACCGTCCATTCTCTGTAAACCCTAGAGATGGTTGTGCATGAAAATCCCAGTAGATCAGCAGTTTCTGAAATACTCAGACCAGTCCGTCTGGCACCATCAACCATTCCACGTTCAAAGTCACTTAAATCACCTTTCTTCCCCATTCTGATTCGGTTTATACTGCAGCAGATCCTCTTGACAAGTCAACATGCCTAAATGCTTTGAGTTGCTGCAATATGATCGGCTGATTAGAAACTTGCGTTAACAAGCAGTTGGACAGGTGTACCTAATAAAGTGGCCGGTGGGTGTATATCATAATATAATTGTTTTTAATCATTTATAATTAATCAGGCACTCCAAAAAAGAGTGTATTTTGTTTGTTCAAGCAACTTACTTAAAATGAGATGAACATGTTTTTTTGGAGCAACTTAATTGTTTTATGTTCAATCCACTTAAATTTGTTATAATAATTTAATAATTTGTGTTGCGACAACATAAATGAATTGTGTGTTTTTTACAGGGCATATTAATTATATCTGTATTTAGGATTCAATTAATTACACAAAAAGAAAATCTCAACTAGTTCCAAACAGTAGCACAAATTAATATTCAGTACAGTCAATATTCACGACATAGATATATTAATAATAAACGCAATTCTCTTCTGCAATTAAAAACCAACTTCCTTTAATAAAAAAGCTGACTTTTTGAAAGTTTAGAAGTGCTCACAGTGCTCACCCTCACTCACATTTCATATTCACAGAATACATTGACATGCATTGCTATGTTTTTATATCACCCTCAACCAGCATAGAGTTTCAAACCACACGTATCCCTGAGCGGAAGTGGGAAAAAACAAAGTGACTCTTTTTGTTTTGTGGGGTTTCATCCTCACAAACCAAAGGATCTCTCTAAAACCGACCCCCTTTTATAGTTCCTCCCGCAACTCCTGTCCCGCTCAGGCCCCTGGAAACCTGAGAGAGGAATAGACGAGCAGACAATATACATCATCACACATCAAACGGGGCCCTCACAATGCTAATGTCCCGAGAGAGCAGAAGAGAAGGTAGAGCATCCGTCAGCACAGGAGCCCCTGGTCAGGAATAACACGCCGACTGCCGCTTTGAGAAATGAGGGCTGAGGAGCCTAAAAAAGGCAAATGCAGAAATGGGGGCGTCATGCATATAAAAGCATGGCATCATGGGGTGATTTTAATGGAAATTCTTTCAATCGTAGACCAGCGATATGGTTCGGTAGGGGAAAGTGGTAAATAAAGGAATATTTATGCAGACAGCGAGTCATATCCAGCTGTGGAGACGGGCCCACCGTCAGCGGAGGAAAAGCATTCTCCCTGTGCAAGCATGCAGCGGGTCACAGGTCCTGCTGTTTTCTCTGCTCACTTGCATGATGGATGTTTTATACCAGGGGTAGACACATAAGTACAGATTTTAAAAATTCTCTATTTTATTTAAGTGTTTTTATTATGGGAAGCTTTTATTTTAGCATATTTCAAACCACATTATCATACTTTTTACTAGTTGTTCCCCATTATTCGACTTCATCGCAAGCTCTGAGGCTTGATATCAGTGTCTGATGTGTAAACAAGCGGATTTCATCTTAGTTAACCTCTTAAATGGGTTTGATTCCTTTGTGATTCGTACTGATCTGATTATATCTGTTCTTGAGTCAAGAACTTAGTGATTCGGATCAGTTGTATGGATAGTTCACCATAAAATGAATCTTTACTCACTCTCAAATATCCAAACCTTTATGAGTTTATTTCTTTTGAAAAACTTTTTTTTACACTTAAATATAATCAATATTTATCATTAGCTGTTATCAGTGTTTAGGTTCTTGCAATAAATCAAAATGTATCCCTGCTAAATGAATATGCATTCATCACCAGTCTTTTTAACTTTTGATACTTCAGTACAAAAAAAAAGTAAAATTATAAAAAAGTACTTAATGTAATGGTGTAAAATTTCATTAAAGTATATGTGCTTTTACTAAAGATTTGTGCACTTTGTCAACCACTGTTTTCCACTTTTACTTAACTACATGTGGTACACAACGTCATTACAACAAAACGGCATGAGTTGAGTTATGGCTCAACCAACAAGTTCACGGTTTAATTCCTCATCCAGAGTTTGGCTAATGTATTATAAACAGCTCTGAAAGTCAGTATAGTGTTTTGTGGATCTTTATTCCCTCTTAGGGCTGCAAGCATGACTTAACACCAGCATTTTCACACAACCTGGCATTAGCAGTGCATTTATGAACCATAAATCATATTCATTTCATCCCTGGACTTTTCCAAAAAAGTCTCCAAACCCATAAAGAGTTTGTTTTTTATTCACTCTGAAAGAGCTTTGAAATGCAAATATTTGTTTCCTTTGCAAGAAAAAAAAAGTGTTTTTTCTGAAGCATAATTTGAGGCGAAATTTGAATTCTTGCCATTTTACATCATCGCTAATACAAACATGTTAAAAATGGGTCCATGGTGGGTTCCTAGGGCCTTTTTGTATGCTTTTAAATGAGTGAGTTTTGGCTGGCAGTGCTGTTCATATCCTAATGATTTGCTAGCCAATTATTAGACTTGGTTCCTGCCTTCCAAACTCTTGAGGCTTGTAGAAAGTTGGCATCTGCGAGATGTACAAACTCGATCTGACATGCAGCTGATGGTCAATTCAGCATCGCTAGTCTATTGGCAAGTGTAATAAGCCTTGACGACATGTTAAAAAAACAAGATGTTTTACAGTAGTTAGAGTTGTTCATTCGAACTCTGACCATACTTTGCATTAGACTGTTTTAAATTGGTCTAAATGTATGTGTATTACCAATGCACATTCATTGATGTTTGTTCAGACAAGGTTGTGTTCGAAATCTGATATTAAAGCACACTTTAGGGTGCACTTATTTCACAGTGGCACATTTAGTTAAAATACTAGCTTAACATGTTGTTTATTATATTGTGGATCTTCACTGACAGCCCAAATTTAGCCTTAGTGGCCAAGATGACTATGTTTAGACGTCTATTAGACAATTAGACTTCTTTTAAAAACAAAAAAATGCTTGCTGGGTTACATTTTAAACACAGAGTTCTCTGTTTTTCCTCTGTTCTGCCATCAAACATAGTAACTCAATTACTAAGCTAATAATCAGCTTAATTTTTCTATAGTTATCAACTTAATTATGATAATTTTTCAGATTCTCACATAATTTGCCTAGATAACTTAATTGTTCTTTTTTCCATGACTTGATTTTTTAAAGTTTAAACAACACAATTTTTCTTTATTATTCTTTATTTTCTCTATTTATTCTACGTATTATTAAAATTATTAATTCTTGAATTATTTTTCTAGTTAGTAACTTAATTTATTTTAGTTATCATAACTTACTTTTAACCACTTTTCTTAAAACAACTTTTCACAAAGAACACTCACTCGTTTTGAATCAATTTCTTGCTCATTTATCATTTTAACATCAAGTGGTCTGATGCAATGTACGCTCCATCAGAAAAAAAAGCACAAGCAAGCCAAACGAATCACTGAGATAATGATGAGAAAGCATCGAAAACATGTACATAGAAAGCTATTACGCAAGTCTTGTTTGCTGGCTTCCCTACATTTCTCTGCCATCCACTAATACTCAAAGACAGTCCTTCTATTTGTCACTGGAGTCAAGTCAAAACTATATGGAGTCAATTAAAGCACCCAGTGATCTGAAGATGTGGCTAACCCCATGTAAACAAAGAGAACATATGAAAATACAACTCAAAGTCCTTTTCAAGATGTGTGGTTGGCAGGGATCTAGTGAAATGGAATGAGAAACATGTTTAGAAAGCTCCGTGCCTCCAATCAAATTCACATTCACAGAGGAGGAAGGCGTGGGAGAAGCAAAGTATTCGAAGTGAAGCTGTATGCCTGACGTCATTTCTGTCCATATGCTTGACTGATAAGATGTTTGTCAAAACATGTTGGGCTTGCTAGTTTAATGAGTGATTTAGTGTAAATGTTAAAGTAAATGTCGAGGTCCGTATGGATTCATCATGTAGTCAAGATTTTGATGGTTTGTACAACCCTGTCAGCCCCTACTGGTTGGAGCTGTAATTACACAATCAGCTTGTAAACAAAAATCTTGTCATTGAAATACATTCAAAAACAACTGCATCTTTAAACATAACATTTATAGAGTTACAGAAACTACTTTTATTAATAAAGCCATGAAAATGAATTATGTGAATTAAAATTATAATAATAGTAGTATTTGCAGCATACTTTTTGTGATATTACATTTAAATTGATTGTTCCAAAAGTGAAATTATGCTGCTAATTTACTCAATCTAAGTTTTTGTCTACAACAGGACATTAAATAAGATTTTTAGCTGTAACTGGGGGCATTGATGATTTCTGGCACCTCTTGTTCAACCTTTATATGCTCCCACTGAGCCAAAATAATGAGAAAGAACCAAATCTCCTACCACAGCTATATGCTGATGACACTCAAATCTACTTTAGCCTTACTGCCTAATGACTTCAGCCTCATTGACACCCTTTGCCAATGAATTGATTAAATTAACAGTTGGATGTGCCAAAACTTTTATCAGTTAAACAAAGAGAAAACTGAAATCATTGCATTTGGGAACAGAGATGAGGTTCTCAAGGTGAATGCGTACCTTGGCTCTAAGGGTCAAACAACAAAAAATATGGTCAAGAATATGGTGCGATTCTGGAGTCTAATCTGAGAATCTGTAGTCATGTTAAAGCAATCAGTAAATCAGCATACTATCATCTCTAAAACATTGCAAGAATTAGATGCTTTGGTTCCAGTGCGGACTTAAAGAAACTTGTTTATGCTTTTATCAGCAGCAGGGTGGATTACTGTAATGGACTCCTCATTGCCCTTACCAAAAAGACAGTCAAACAGTTCAGACGCTGCTGCCAGAATTCTGACCAGAACCAGAAAATCAGAGCACATCACACCTGTCCTCAGGTCTTTACACTGGCTCCCAGTTACATTCAGAATAGATTTTAAAGTATTACTGCTTGTCTATAAAACACTAAACGGCCTATGACCTCAATACATTACAAATATGCTCACTGAATACTAACCTAACAGATCACTCAGATCTTTAGGATCAAATAAATTAGAAATTCCAAAAGTTCAGTCAAAGCAGGGTGAATCCGCCTTCAGCTACTACCCCCCTGCTGCTGGAATCAGCTTTCAGAAATGATCAGATGTGCTCCAACATTAGGTACATTCAAATCAAGACCTAAAACACATCTGTTTAGCTGTGTCTGTACTGAATGAGCACTGTGCTACATCCAACAGATCGCACTTTTATGTCTTTCTTTTTCATTCTTTTAAAACCTGTTTAGCACATTTTAATCTGTTTTCAATCATTTTTATTCTTTGATGTTTTCATTTTCTTGTTTCTTTTATCCTTGTATATGTAAAGCACTTTGAATTACCATTGTGTATGAAATGTGCTATTTAAATAAAATTGCATTGCCTATAAAATGCAAGTCAATCATTACCATCAATATGAGATTCCAAAAAAAAACACAAAACGAATACATACAAACGAAACTAAAAACGGTATTAAGCGATGAATGTTCCTAACTGCATTAACAAGTTTAATTTAAATCTTTATATATCTCCAATTTGTAGTTGCTAATTGATAATATTAATATTTGCAAATACTTTTACTTCTATATCATTTAGAACAAAAACAAATCTGTTGCTTAATTCTTTTTACACATTATATTACCAGCAACCAGCTATCTACAGCTCTCACATGGTCGCCCACTGAAGTTAAACAGGGGTGTGCATGGACAGTACCTGAATGGGAAACCACATGGAAAAACCAGGTTGCTGTTAGAAGAGGTGTTAGGGAAGCCAGCAGGCAGGGAGCACTCATCCTATGGTCAGTGAGGGTCCTAATGCCCCAGTATAGTGAAAGGGACGCTATACTGCACAGTGGGCACCGTCTTTTGGATGAGACGTTAAACCGAGGTCCTGACTCTCTGTGGTAAATAAAATTCCCAGAATGTGCTTCGAAAAGAGTAGGGGTGTATCCCTGGTATCCTGGCCAATTTTCCCACTGGCCTCTGTCTGTAATGGCCTTTTAACCCTCTCCATTTTATAACTGGCTTCATTACTCTTTCTTCTTACAATAAAATGCGACCTGGTGCAAAATGACTATGGTCGCATCATCCAAGTGGATGCTGCACACTGGTGGTGAATGAGGACATTCCCCTCAAAATGTGTAAGCGATTTGAGTACCCAGATAAGCTCTATATAAATGTGAGAATTATTATATTATTTTTATATTTGCAACATTTACAACTATAAAATAATCCATAAATAAAATGCTGTTAAATGTCAAACAATGAGAATTCAAATGTACAAAATACTTTTGCTATCCATTATCCATGATGATTGTGAAATGCTAATGCTAACGTACAACTTACTCCTCTTGACGTCATGCCTTAGCTTGGCTGAGACGTCAGTGATTGTAAAGGCTCGCAGATTTGTTATGACAATACAATCCTCTAGGCGGTCGACTGTCTCCACTCTGAAACATCCTTGAAAATAAGTGTGCTGACTCTAAAGAGAAACCAGAGCCTCCAGATGAGCGCAAGCGTCTCCGGTAAGGCTTGCTCTGATTCGCAAAGTAACCCCGCAGACAGAAGGTATGTGTTAGTCACTGTTTGATTCAGACATATTTTCAATGGAGGCTCATTGAGAAACAGGGGCTGTTTTGACTCGGTCATCTTTGAGAAAGCCTGGTCTTGGAGACTAGCAGCATTTGTAAAAGATTAGCGGGCTAGCTCTCGTCTACTGTGCTCGGGTCAGGTAGAGTGCAGTGAGCAGACAGTTATAACCCTGATATCTCTCCATCTGCAGCATGCAGGGACATTCCTACAATATCAACGACCCTGTAATCCAATAAAGAGCCAGCAAAAGAGCTGACCTCCAGGCACTGAGGTTAGGTTTTCAGGTATCCCGAAGCAAGACTTTTGCAGTGTAATGCAATTTCTTTATGTCGCAAATCAGAAAATCCCTTTTGATGAATCTTTCTGCCACGAGTTCCCCAGCATTAAACTCACGATCGATCTTTCTGTCAGTGTGGAGAGGGAACATGCTTTGTCATTGCAGGAACAGGCCCAATTGGGGTGCATTTGCAGCATAACACAGAGAAAGCAGATCACTCTGCCTTAACCTATCATTAGCCAAAAGAATAAATGCAAACCAACTGTGCGAGAACAATAAAATAATTTGTCAAGGGAAAAGGGTGCAGATAAATTCTGGGACTCGCTTTCCAGCTGGCCGGAGAAGTGAAACGGTTGGCCAAGCACACAGCACCTGGCTGTCAGGCCTTACTTCATTTCAGTTTTTAAAAAGCAAAGCTGTTAGGTCATTCACAACACACAAGCGCCTGATTCAGTGTTAGTCAACATTTGACTTTTGTAGGGCAAGAATCAAGTAAACAGCCCAACGAGAGCGACTTGGAACACATACTGCTCCTCACTTTTTCTCCTCTGAATATTTTTGTCAGAAACTGCAAGTGATATACAACAACTGCTTCCTCTAGCCTGTGTCATCTTCTCTCTTTAAATAGGAACCTTGTGAAGTCAGGCATTGCTTTATGCGTAGATTTAGGAACGCTAGCAAATCAGTTATATGGTGCAGCGTAGTTTCATGGACCGGCCCTGCTGTAAAGTGAGAGCGTGGAGCCAAGGAAAGGCTGTAAATGTCAAGCACGGCCCGGACAACAGAGTGACCTGGTTCTGATTAGACTGAAATTGTTTTCGTTTCCACTTTCTCCACGGAGATAGAGCATGCACACACTGCGTTTCCATAAGATCCAGCGATGTATAACCTCCCTCACATGTGTTCCTTCAATAAGAAACACACGCGCATGAGAAATGGCGGTTACGTGTGACAGACGCGATCAACATGCATTCTGCGCTCCGTCACTTACAAATGTGAACTGGAGTTCACAAAGCCCACTTCCTTTTTCTTCAGTCAGAACTGGTGTCGCTCAGATGTCTTTACACTTGCGTGAAATGGAAGTTGTGATAGTTTTTTCTTTATTATTGTGAGTTAAACAAGAGTAATGTATAGCAGAACTTTGCTCTGGCAAGGATATGGAAATTTTGGCTGGCACTGATGAATGCAAATTTTAATGTGAATTAATCTGAGCCTCATTATAAAAAAAAAAAACATTTTCTAAAATCCCTTACAAATTGCACACTTTTTATGGTGGAAAAGCTTCCTTTAGCATAAAATAAAGTCCATGTTTGTAGGTGCAACAGTTCATATAATATAGAAAGCAGCATTTTATCAAAAAACCAATGGGTAGCAGCATGCATCTTAAAGGCACAATATGTAATTATGTCACAGTGGCTTCCAGTTCTTCAAGTCATGATCATGTTGAGAAGTGGTTTGTGGTTTTATCATACTAAACACTTCTGTTTTAATGTTGCTCTGTTAAGTTTAATAATATCGCACAACATATTAAAGCAAATTTTATGTTTCCCTGTTTTCTATAAAAGCAAACTTTAACATGGCAACACAGTACACGGTGCGTGTCACTGATTTCAGAATTAGAAATTGCTTATTTCTCTGGATTTGAACATTATTTCAGACATTGGGATGATGGATGTACTTAAGTCAGCAAAATATACACTCACCAGCCACTTACACCTTACGGTACACCTTACTAGTAGCGGGTGTGACCCACTTTTGCCTTCAGAACTGCCTTAATGCTTCAAGTCATAGATTCAATAAGGTACTGGAAATATTCCTCAGAGATTTTGGTCCATATTGAAATGATAGCATCATGCAGATGCTGCAGATTTGTCAGCTGCACATCCATGAAGTGAATCTCCCGTGCATCCCTAAGGTGCTCTCTTGGATTGAGATCTGGTGACTGTGGAGGCCATTTAAGTTAAGTGAACTAATTTTCATGTTCAAGAAACCAGTCTGACATGATTTGTGTTTCATAGTATGGCGCATTATCCTGCTGGAAGTAGCCATCAGAAGATGGAGACACTGTGGACATAAAGGGATGGATATGGTCAGCAACAATACGCAGGTAGGCTGTGGCATTGGCATGATGCTCAACTGGTACTAATGGGCCCAAAGTGTGCCAAAAAATATCCCCCACACTATAACACCATAACCATCAGCATGAACTGTTGATACAAGGCAGGATGGATCCTTGCTTTCATGTTGTGAAGCCAAATTCTGACCCTACCATCTGAATGTCGCAGCAAAAAAAAAAAAAAAAAAAAAAATCGAGCCTCATTAGACCAGGCAACAATATTCCAAACTTCTACTGTCCAATTTTAGTGAGCCTGTCCTAATTGTAGCCTCAGTTTCTTGTTCTTAGCTGACAGGAGGTCACCCTGGTCTTCT
This sequence comes from Danio rerio, assembly GCF_052040795.2. Taxonomy (NCBI): domain Eukaryota; kingdom Metazoa; phylum Chordata; class Actinopteri; order Cypriniformes; family Danionidae; genus Danio; species Danio rerio. Next base: position 19,957,307 of record NC_141028.1, on the reverse strand, counting down.
GCTGCTGTAACCCACCCACCTTAAGGTCTGACATGTTGTGCATTCAGAGATGCTCTTCTGCATACCTCAGTTGTAACGAGTGGTTATTTGAGTTACTGTTGCCTTTCTATCATCTCGAACCAGTCTGGTCATTCTCCTCTGACCTCTGTAATCAACAAAAAATTTGCACCCAGAGTACTGCCAATCACTGGATATTTTCTCTGTTTTAGACCATTCTCTCTAAACCCTAGAGATGGTTGTGCATGAAAATCCCAGTAGATCAGCAGTTTCTGAAATACTCAGACCAGCCCGTCTGGCACCAACAACCATGCCACCTTCACTTAAATCACCTTTCGTCTCCATTCTGACGCTCTGTTTGAACTGCAGCAGATCATCTTGACCATGTCTACTTGCCTAAACGCATTTAGTTGCCACTGTGTGATTGGCTGATTAGAAATGATTAGAAGAGGACCATGGACCAAAATCTCTGAGGAATATTTCCAGTACCTTGTTAAATCTATGCCACGAAGGATTAAGACAGTTCTAAAGGCAAAAGGGGATCCAACCCGGTACTAGTAGAGTGTACCTAATAAAGTGGCCGGTGAGTGTATAACACTATTGTAGTGGTTTGTGGATAATTTAATATAAAACTTACATTACGTCTTAAAGTGATTGAATCGGTAGAAATAATACAGTCATAATACTTATTGAATCAATAACTATAGCATTAAAAAAAATTATTAATAATTATTAAATGCCTATAGGGGCCAATAATTCACACGTCCCTACTTATTAAGAATATTTGGCCTTAAACAATCCAGTTTATAAACTTAATAAAATAGGCACGTGAAGGTCACAATAGTTTAGTCTGTGGCGTATTTTCAAAATAAAGAGTTTGGTTTTAAGTTTAACATGGTGTTTTTTTGTTCTTATTTGTTTTTTTAGTTTTTTTAGAAAGATCTGGAAGCACTAATAAGATGCTACTCCCTCCTTGTGATTTCTTGCTCAACATAACAGAAGAGAGCAACATCACTCATTTACATTTAAATAAATCACTGACTGCCAGGTGTTCAGTTTAGTTCTGCACAAACTGCATTGAATTTTTGAAAATGCAGTTGCTACAACCTACAATTTATGAAAGTTACTTCTGTATATAAATACAGTTGTTATTCCCGCAAATACTGAAGAGTCTGTGTAAAAAAACAGGATTACAGTAAGCACTGATAAGAGAAGTGACAAGAACATTTAGCTGCAGTACATATTTGACTGTTGCCCATCGGGAATAGTTTGGATCAATGGATTTGTCATTTGCAAATGGTGGATCTCACAGTGTTCTCCAGAAGGGAGTTAATCTGATTGGTAACTAACATCACAATAAAAAAATGAATGTTTTACAGAGATAAATCATTCAGAATAAACCGTACTGTATTCCATACTATATTGTCTTTATGGTGTCTAATGGGATGGTACATTCAAAACTGATTTGCACCCAAGAAATGGTTTTCTCATGCCTTTTTAGAAGCGCATGCCTGGTTGAAAGAAAAAATGAGCATTCTGCCATAATGGGATGTCTTATTTCTCATGTTAATGGAACGTTTGACAGTGGAATTAATGCTGTGTCAACACTAGAGAAGTATCTTAGCGTTTATGCCACATTTGCTACAGCATGATGAGTATGTTCTCGCACACACACACACATATGTGCATAAAGGGGTGACTCCAGTGGAAAGTTTGGCACGGACTAAACCCTGGAAAACTCATCTGTGAGATTGCGGTAAAAGCTTAAAGGGTGAAATAGTGGGGGAAATATTTGCGGTAGGTGATAAGTCAGCAAACTCAGTGCAAATTGTAAAAAGCTGAAGTCAACATTCATTCCTCAAATTCCTCTCATCCTGTTAAAGGGCCGGGACGCATTAGTTTCTCTCTCCTCTCATGCGCTGCTTTCTCATGAGCTATTGCAGACATATCTCAAGTGCTTTATTAGGGGTTTTGGTTGTCTTTATGCCTTAACTGTAAGGCCCGTCAAGCATACTGTGTTTGAGTAGCCTATTTACAGTAAAGGCTAAACTCCACCAACCTAAACTAATTGTTAAACTTTACAGGATGTGTAATGGAAGAGCACTAGCCAGACTGTATTTAAACTTTGCTATCTTCAATTTTAAGTTTGATATTGAGGCAAAAAAAAAAAAAAAAACATACAGAGCTCAGCATATATGCACCCCCACAATTCTCTCATTTAAATTAATATTTTTTATTGGATGCTTTTACAATATTAGATTTGTGCAAATACATTAGTCAGTACTGAAGCCAAATCTGGAGCTAATTAAACAAAATAACTTACTATAATGGTTCAAAATTTTGTAGCCCAAATTTATATATTAGGGTGAAATATTAAATAAAAATGTCAAAAAAAGAACACAAAAATCAAGAGAAACGAAAAATATATGCAACTTTGTTGAAATGTTGTAGTTTGTAATTTAATTTTTGCATTTTTTACATAGCATTTAAATAAATATATCTGTTTAATAAATCTGTTTATTGCCTATATTCACTAAGAAATTGATAAATATATTTGTTTTCAAAATGGGGTGTACTCATATGCTGAGCACTGTAACTGTTCTCTTACCACTTTATACAAAAACCCACACCAAACTACAAGGTCTTCTAGCTACTAAAGCAGAATTGAAAGCTGCTGCTCTACATACTATTTTGTGTTGTCAGAAAAAGCTCATGTAAGTGGTTAAAAGTTGACAAAAGAAATGGATTTAAACCTGGTGTAACTGTGTCTCCATCTAATTATGATCAACCAAATATTTGCAAATACAACCTTTTATGAACCAACAGAAAATAATGGAGAAAACTAATTACAATATTTGAAAAAATATTAAAAGTTCTATATACATTATAAAACTTCATTCATTCATTTTCCTTCAGCTTATTCCCTTTATTTAGAACACATTTGCACAGAGTTTTTGAAAGAATTAGGTATGTTAACGGTAACTAAAAGAGCATGTTTTTTTTAAACTGGGAATGATATGTAAAATGTTTAATAAATCGGTAGTTATTTGGTGAACTATTTTCCAAACGGTGAGGCAACAGGATTCATACTGTACTTAGAGGTTGGGATTTTAATATTTGTTGATTTAAATGTAGAAGTCTAGTCGGGAAAAATATGTTTTTATATACAAGTGCAATCATGTGGAACAAACTACCAAAATCGATCAGGGAAATAAAAGACTTGAGGTTTAAAAAAAGCAATCAAAAGATGGTGGTTTGATGAGGATAATTAGTTTGCATGGTGGATGATGATGTTTTATTTTAAATGCTATTGTATTGTGAATAGGGTTACAGCTGGAAGGGCATCCGCTGTGTAAAACATTTGCTGGATAAGTTGGCGGTTCATTCCACTGTGGCGACCACTGATTAATGGAGGGACTAAGCCGAAAAAGAAAATGAATAATCAAAGGAATAAATGCATTTGTGAATAATTTTGTTCCTGTTTTAAAATGTGAAGGCACTGTTTGTTTAATGCATCAACTGTATTTTGAAGCCATACATTGTTTTATTTAACAGTGAGGACCACAATGGAAACAAGCCCAGGACTTTATTGTGTTTTTATCCTTACATTTTTTATTTCAAAATGTATGGGATACTTGTATTTTTGTGCAGCTTGTCTAAAATCTGTCAAATGAAAATAATTTGTATTAATTAATTCTTCTTCTTCTTTGGCCTTAGTCCAGTATGGTTGCAGGGTCGGCTCTTTGGAACAAGTCCTCCATTTAGACTTGTCCATATGATAACTTTTTTACACATTCCGGCCGGCCTGTCGTCTGGGCCTGTCACCCTCATACAATCATACACTACGGACAATTTAGCCTACCCAATTCACCGGAGCACCCGGAGCACCCAGAGGAAACCCACGTGCAGGGAGAACATGCAAACTCCTCACAGAAATGCCAACTGAGTTGAGGTTCGAACCAGTGACCCAGCGACTTTCTTGCTGTGAGGCGACAGCACTACCTACTGCTCTACTGCTTCGCCCAATTTTTATTAATTAACTAATTTTATTAAATAATTAACTCATTAGGGTTCGCCACAGAGGAATGAACCGCCAACTTTTCCAGCATGTGTTTTACACAGCATATGCCCTTCCTAGTACTGTTATTAAACATCCATACACTCTCACATTCACTACGGCCAATTTGGTTCATTCAATTTACCACATGTCTTTGGACTATGGGGGAAAACTAGAGCACCCAGAGGAAACCCATCCGAACACTGGGAGAACATGCCAACTCCACAGGGAAATGCCAACCGGGACTCGAACCAGCGATCTTCTTGCTGTGAGGCAACAGTGCTAACTACTGAACCACCGTGTCGCCCTGAACTACATTGTTAAAGCTATACGTTTTTGATTCACTGAAACTGGTGGGACCATTGAACTGCTGTACCCATGAAGTTAAGAGAACCGAACATTATTCATTTCTTTCAAGTATTTATTTTTTTCTTACTGTGATCAGTGTAAGAACTACAATAGACTGTTTGATAATCAAGTTTATCTTAAAAGGCTGCCTCCCAAACATATTTTACTCAATTTATGGCCATTATTAAAATAAAAAAAAACTATTGCTAGGGTTTTTAAAATGGATGTTTATGCCCTGCAGTTACAGTCTAGTCTAATTCTTCATTTATTTATTTTACAAGCCACAGAGCAGTTATTGGTCAAAAGTTCTCGCATTTCACATAAAAAAATTCCCATAACATAAAAACGAAGTAAAAGATCAGGACGGACCGTCTGTACCGTGGGAAATTGTGTCCGCTTATCGTATACCGGCATCTTTTTCTACAAATATTAACCTGCCAAACTGCTGATTTCAATTTATGCTTTAAGTCCAAGTAAACACCCCAGAGCGCTGTGTGGAGATGAGACGACAGAGTTGTCTGACAGAGAAAAGTTTAATAATGTTCGGTGTTCTTTTAACCTCGCTCTGAGCATGTCTCCGTCGGAGTAATCCAACAGCAGCACGACGGAAACAGGAAGCAGTGCTTAAAGCTTACCAATTCGTGACTGTAGACTGTTCTCAAATGCCTAGGAAAAAAAAAAAAAAACATTCAGCCCCTTAAGGTCAGAAGAATCTAACCAGACTGCCGCTAGACGTGACAAAAATAACAACAGTACAACATTATTGGTTCCACTCTACAATGTCTGGTATTCACAAAAATATTGGCTTTGTTGAAGAAAATGGGGACATAAATGATATTTTATGTGCTCAAAGCAAACTGTCTGCCCCGGAATATTTATTAATGCCTGTCAGTTCTTTTTTTTGGCCTTTGAACTGCAAAAGGTCAAGTTTACATGGCATATGGTCATCTGAGATGGCGGTGAAATGTTATTTTTGCAAGTTATTGTGACTGGAGAACGTCGCTAGACAAAAACGGATAAAAAATAATAACGCTTTTCATCTTACGCTTTCCGCATTTCATGCATTGCCTTCTCAACCATCCAAACATGTAATTCACAAAAGGCATAAATACATAAAATGTACAGCCTTCAGTGACTCTGGATTACGAGATGAAACCATTCGTCTTTAGATCTGTTTTTAAAAGCAAAGTGTTTTCATTCTAAACAATCTACATTCAGAGCTCATGTCAGCTTACTAGCCTTCAGAAATCCCAGAGAGTAATGTAACCGTACGTTCACACCCAAAGCGGCGAGAGCGTCCAAGGTCGCTCTGGCCGCCCTGGCGACAACGCTCTCTGCCTTCAGCTCCTGCGGCGAGAGCTTCAAAACTCGCAACATTGATCTCATATTTAAAGGAGCCGTTGCAGCATATCAGTTACATTCCTGCATAAAACGTTTTCTAGCGAGAAAATGTTGCGCACTTCTTATCAAATTCATACCAAGTCATATGAAGATCAAGTTGCGTGTGGTGTGGCTTTGCTCTATTTATCCAACATGTGTCCATTTGTCTGAAATATCCTGAAGCAGCAGTAGTGTTTTGTACTGTCACATCGCGTGAGATTCCCGCTTTTTCAAGATAAATTTATATAGCATTAATGAACATCAGTAACTCGCCAGTAACTTATTTAATGTATGTTCCTGTAGGAAAAAATTTTTAAATAATTGGAAATCCGGCGACCGCAATAATCAAACCCTTGGGAACAACTGTGGTCGGAACCAAAGTTCACAGGTCTGTGTTCTCTGAACTGCTATCAAGCGATGGACGTCTTCATTCTGATTGCTTGCCGCCAAACCGCGTCATAGCTCATTACCATAAAGTTGACTTCATTTCAACTCTCCTCGACGCTCACGCCGGCGAAGACGCGCCGCGCTGCTCCTCGCCGCCTATCGCCGCCGGCTCTCATTGAAAATTAATGACTTCTGGCTACTTTGACGCTCTCGCCGCTTTCGGTGTGAACGTACGGTAAAAGTACACTCTGTGCTGCTGGATCACTGGTAAAACAGAGTGTTACTAGACAAGTAAAGTTCGTAGATAAACTTTATTGTGGCTTGAGAAAGTCTAGACTGAAAGTTTGAAGTACTTTCAAAGTTAAAATAGCTGAAGTAGTTTTAGGAAGTTTCAAACAGCTGGCATAGAGAGATAACAACATATATGTTAGCATGTTTCTAGTATGGATTGGCGTGTTTCTTGCTAGGCAGTTGCTAAGATGTTCTGATTGCTCTGCGGTTGCTAAGGTGTTGTTAAGGTGTTCCAGGTAGTTGTTAAGGTGTTGCTAGGCGGTTGCTATGGTGTTCTGAGTGGTTGCTAAAGCTTGCTATGGTGTTCTAGGTGGTTGCTAAGGTGTTTCTAGGCGGTTCCTAAGGTGTTCTGATTGGTTGCCAGGTGGTTGCTAAGGTGTTCTAGGTTGCTGCTAAGGTGTTGTTAGGTGGTTGCTAGGGTGTTCTGAGTGGTTGCTAGGTGGTTGCTAAGGTGTTGCTAGGTAGTTGCTAAGGTCTTCTAAGTGGGTGCTAGGCAGTTGCTAAGGCGTTGCAAGGGTGTTCTAAGATGTTACTAAGGCATTGCTAGGCAGTTGCTAGGGTGTTTTAGGTAGTTGCTAAGGCATTGCTAGGCCGTTACTAAGGTGTTCTGAGTGGTTACTAGGTGGTTACTAGGGTGTTCTAGGTGGTTAATAAGGTGTAGTTAGGCAGTTGCTAAGGTGTCCAGAGTATTTGCCAAGGTCTTGCTAGGCAGTTGCTAAGGTGTTCTGAGTGGTTGCTAGGCAGTTGCTAACATAAATTACCATGGTTCTAGTATAAATTGGCATGTTGCTAGCATGTTTTTAGCAGAAATTAGCATGTCACTAGCATGTTTCTTGTGTAAACTAGCATGTCATTAGCATGAATTAAAATATATCTAGCATGATTAGTATGTATGTTAGTATGGTTTGTTATGTCGTTATTTTTAGTATGGATCTGTATATTGATAGTATGAATTGGTATGTTTATAGTAGGACCAATGTTAAGTCAATGGCAGTTTTTTTACAATGGAAGTCTATGGGACAGTTGCTAGGGTAAAGCAAATGGTTGCTAGGGTGTTGCTAGTAAGTTGAAAGTGATCAGCAACTGGGAGATTGGTAGTCTGAGTTAACTAAGCCCAACCTTAAGTCTGTATGACAATCTGGCGCAAAGTTAAGGTCACAAAGTTGGGTCCAATAACGGCAATGGGACTTTTCCGTATTTTCCGGCTCAATTTTCGGAAAACCGTAATTCGGATCAGATGGAAAAGATATAGCAACCAGAGTCACACAAGTTTGGAGGTCTGGTGTAAGTTTGGTAGTTGTAGTATGAACGGTCTAGGAGGAGATGCATATAGAAATTAGTCTCAGAAGAAGAAGAAGATGGAGGAAGAATAAGTTTATGTACTGTAGTATAACAGTATGTTTGCTTTCTCAAGCCACCATAACTAATATGACGCATTGCCTTCTCAACCATCGTAATGTGCAATTCACAAACTGCACTTATGCATTCAATTTACAGCCTTCAATGACTATAAAGACGAATGGTTTCATCTCGTAATCCAGATCTGTTCGTAAAAGCAAAGTGTTTTCATTCTAAACAATCTACATTCAGAGCTCATGTCAGCTTATTAGCCTTCAGAAATCCCAGAGAGTAATGTAATATTACACTCGCTTGCTGCTGGAACACCAGTGGAACAGAGAGTAACTAATTCTTCCAGAACCCTGCGCTTTATTAACAACCAGCAATAAAGTATATAAACTGCACTATTAGACTTTATAATGTATTTCATAGTCCTCAAGGGTCATTCCAGCCAATCAGATCGCAGACTGAATGGGCACTGCCCCATGGCAGCTTCCTGGCACGACGCACAACACAGAGGATATAACCATGCCTACTGGAATGATTTCTGCTCTCCGCTAATGAAGGAATAAATGTTTGCGTGTTTGTTTTCAGCCACTCGAATGAAGCCAGTGCTCGATTGGATGGCTGACGTGCCCAGACTTGTAAAACCGAAGGTCTTAGGGCTGGCAGGAAAGCATCTTATGAATCTGTCTACATTCACTACGTCCTCTGTATAAATTAAAGGCTTGGATTGTGTTTGTACTGAGAATCTGCTGTAATCTTTGTGGTATTTCTCGATATAAAAGAATAATGCTTATTCTAATAAAAGACCCACCAGGGAACTTGGCACCAGTTTTGGTACTATCCATATTTATGCTCTACTAAACAGGCAAGTGAACTGGGCGGAGTTGAAATACAGCTGTACCAGCAGGGTGTTGATGGCCATCCGTCACCTTTAACACTGAATCAACAGTGGATACAAAGGGTCACGGCCATCGTGAGGGAAACCTGGGGCCCTCGTGTCCGCTTTAAGCAGAGCGGATTTTTCTTTGATGAAGCAAACGAGCACAAGGCCAAGAACAGCAAGTGCCACTGTTGAAATGTAAATCAAAAAGCCACCCGCAAGCAGTCACACGCGCTGAGAAGTCTGGAGACGCAGTTGCTGCCGTCTGAAAATGCATGAGTAATTCGGCCCATGTAGATGTGCGGTTAGCTGTGGCACGTCCCCCTGGCACCGGCCGACAGCGAGTAGCCCCTTCATCTCAGTGCGGAGTCAGGGAGACCGAGAGAGTACAGGCAAAACAATCAGATCCATTTCACACGAGGCAGGAATTCAACCCTATATCAAAAAGCAAGAGAGGGGGGAAAGATTGGAGAGTGTGGGCGCATTTTTATGAGTGATTCTCAAGACATGGTCCAAGCTAAAAATACATTTTATGATGACACATCAGAGCCAATTCTGTTTTTCCTCCGTTTAAGCTCAGGTCCAGAGCACATTTCCTCTGGTATTCCAGCGATATTTCGACACTTATTCAAAGCAGATCATATTTTTTTTAACAGAATTATTGGTTTGAGGGTTGTGCTGGCAGGGAGAAGGATGAAGGATGTTTCTTTGACTTAGTATTACACGTCCCACACGCATTAAACCAAACTGGATACAGGCTATGACATCACAGGTGCCATAAAAAGCTGTTGTTTTACTCCGAATAACAATAAAAGGTCGCCGATGTCTAAATGTTTTACCTCAGGACTGATTAAGTACCTTGAGGTTTTACAGATTATTTGAAAAAGTATGACGGAGCGATCCCAAACCATAACGATGGAGCGTCACATGCTGTAATCTTCTGAAACCACAAGAGCGTCTTTCATCAAACGCTGCCTGATTAGATTATAAAATGTTTTTCTGCAGATTATGCCTCACCGACCGCATCTTTTTTTTCCTCTAAAATAAGCTCATAACTCCCGTCTAAATGATACTGCATCAACACTCTAAAAGCTCCTCCAGAGACCTGTTGGGGAGAAATGATTCAGTGGCTTCAATTACAGCAAGCTGGCTCTTAAAGCTTTGGTGACTGACGCTGAGAAACGCTCACTTTTTAAACGGTTTGCTCGGTGATGTCACTGACCAGGATGAAATAGCACTGCGCGTTGATCATGAGAATGCTCTGAATCAATGGAACAAGCTGCAAACATTACAGTTACCCAACACAACAATTCATACGTGCTTCATTCTGATGTCATAGGAGTTCCCCCAAAAGACGTGGGCTGCAGTCGAGGAGGATGTGTGGGAGTGAGAGCACAACTCCACCGAGACCAAGTGTGTGTAGGTGTGAGAGAGAGAGTCCAAAGACAAGAGAAAAGAACGGAAAACGCTCTGGGGAAAGCAGGTAATCGTACAGTCCAAAAAAATCTACAGCAGTTTAGTGGTGATGCAATCACTGACATCAACATTTTTTTACTCAAGTGCAGTCAGCCACAGCAACGAAAACAAAGTGGACAACACATGTTTACAGAAAACCAATTTAAATCTTTTCTTTGTATATAAAGCATTCCATCTAAAGACGAAAACTGAATCTGACAAATCAATCTGTGGGGTTTTAATAAGCTTTAATAGCCTATAATTCCAACACCACACCACACATCTTCAGACATCTTGAGAAATTCAACTTATGGGCACAAATGACACATTTTACAGAGTGACCAAGCGGTGCTGAGTTTGTATATGTGTGTGGGAGTAGATGCATTGCCATAGAAACCTGAAACACTACAGCAATGATTCCCTTTGGAGTCAATTACTCATTTTTTCATGAGCTGAATCAACACTTCGACGTGGGAGTTTGTCTTAAGTAGTACCTTGTGCTCAAAAAACACAACCAGAGGCAATCACGGCAACTGATAATGATAATCTCATATGATGAAAAATGACCTTGACTTGTTGTAATATCAGAATGTTCAATATAATATCATTCATAGACATGGTTAAAAACTAAAAGAATATGAAACAAAAAGAACTTAATTAGATGTGCTATAAAGATTGGTAACACTTTATTTTGATAGTCCATTTGTGTATTAGTAGACTGTCTGCTAAATATCCGTTGATACTGCTCCTTCAACAGACATTTAACTGACTATAAGAAACTTTGCAAGTACATGTCAACTTACACTAACCTTAACCCCAACCCCAACCTAACAGTCTACTTATAATCTATTAAGAATTAATTAGCATGAATATGTAATGTAACTTAAATTCAACAAACGGATCATCAAAATAAAGTGTGACTAATGATGTGCATGTGTGAAGTTTCCAACTAACACTTTTAGTGGCCATAAATGATCTTGTTGAATTGTAAAACATGATAGTGTATTATGATAGATACATGAAGTCTTGGAAGCAGAAATGAGTTAAAACAGTGAAAACAGCAACATTCTATACAGTAATTCATCAGGTTTAAGTAGAAACTTAGCTATGTGTCCAGGGCTGGAGCAAACTGAACTAGGCAAAGGACTATCACGTTGCCCTCAACCCAAAAGTGAAAACGAAAGTGACCGGTTAACAAAGTTGATGACCGGGAGAGGTGGAGGAGAAGGTGTCGGACGCCGCCCTCTCTATACTCTATTTCCGCCTAGGTCACCTCTATGGATGCGCCAGCCCTGCATGTGTCATGTGACATCAGCTTTTGTTATAAGACTTTTTATAATAGTTGGTAAGTCTCATGAGTCATGTCTTTAGATGAAAAACGAATGTACCTCGTTTTTTTATCCAATAGCCATTACTGCAAATTACAAATATATAAATACACAGCAGTTCTATCTGGTTCCCGAATCTGATTGACTGATAACCAAGCAATATTCCCATAATAACAGAATTCTTGTGTATTACTCCACTCACATAGAGTGACAGCGGATGAATAAACTCACTACAGTTTGACAAATATTGCTGCTCTTGGACAACATACTGTCACCTTGGAATTGTAAGGTTCTATCTGTGTTCTGAATGATTGTGAGATATTAAACTTCAAATTTTTTGCATTCCATAGCATACATTATGTAACATTTGTTTTTTTAATAAAAAGTTTTAAATGTAAACAACTTATAAAAAAAAAACCATAATGTAAATAAGTTGTTATTCATTAAGAATGTCATTAACTCAACTTTCACAAAAAATGTCAGAAGGATAGTGCCTATTTTTAATTTCAGAGATACAGCGCTTCAGCATCTATCAGCCTGTCATACTGAGCAGAGCAAAGATGGTTGACGTTGTCCATCCACAAGATGGCGACAAAGATTGCATGTTATAAAAACAAAATATCACACTCGTAGCAGTGCCATGTGGCACTAAGCACGCCTCCCACCAGTGCCGATATACAGTACAGCCATGATTTGCCATGATAACAGTTCATAATATTTGACTAGATATTTTTCAAGACATTTCTATACAGCTTAAAGTTACATTTAAAGACTTTACTAGGTTAATTAGGTTAGCTAGGCAGATTAGGGTAATTAGGCAAGTTATTGTATCACGATGGTTGGTTGTGTAGCTTAAAATAGCTTAAAGGGGCTAATAATTTTGTCCGTAAAATTGTCCTTAAAATGGCCTTTAATTAATATATATACGCACACGCACACACACACACACACAATAACATTTATTATGACTGCTTAATATTGTCATTTGTTTTTAATATTTTTAATTACAGGTTAGAATAAACATGCTGTTTCACTTAATAACATTAATCATTGTTACACTGAATGATTATGCAACATTCTTTTACACGTATTTAGACTTAAAATAAATAAAGAATAGAGTCGATGTTTAACTTGAACTAAAAAAAATTATTACTTTTTATTATTAGTTGTCCACATAAGATGATATGGACAACAAAATGTATATAATCTGACTACTACTGGCATACAGAAAACAAACCCTTGTAATTGAATTCAGAACATGCAGCGCTGCTTTCCTCTGCAAGTATAATAGCTGACAAAAATGAAAATGCTTCTTCAGGAAAAAATATTAAAATATTTTTCAAGCTATTACATAAAAACAAGCACCTGATCAATTACTATCTTTTTTTCCAAAATACATTCTACACCAGCAACAGATTTTTACGAATTGATGCAATCATTTACTCTAATACTTATAAGAAAGCTACAATATTAGTAACATCCTCTCTGAAATATATCAACAATAGCAAAAAATGCTAAAAACCATTAAACCTATTCCTTTCCAGCAATTTAACAGCACTCTCAAAGAGCCTTAAAAAAATGTGTGTTCCCTTCTGTCAAATACATGTGATAGACATTCTATCTAGATGGGGGCGAGCTGTGGAACCACGTCCCATAAATGCTGAGACGCATTCGAAAAACATTTGGTTTGAATTTGTCAGGCAAACATCATAATCAAATCCTTTTGGCGACAAGGTATGATTACTTATGCAAGTCAAATTTGTATAATCATAAGCTGGAGTATATGTGGTGAACTGTGCCAGCCTCTGCAAGCCCACGCCACTGTAGCATCGTCTAAACAAAGTGACCACCCTAAAGTCCAATACAAGAGAGCCATGTTTCTGAGCGCTGCATATCCACTGACTTGCAATAGTAGTTTTATGCATATTTAAGCTCACACATACAGAGAAGCTTAAAGCAATAGAAAGTGTTCATTCTGCAACAAAAAACATGTGAAGCTGCAACTATTAAGATGTGTTTATGACTATGAATGTAGCTACTGTACGTTCTGTAGGCTATACAGTGGTCTGCCGGTGCAATAGGACAATACTATTTAATCCAACTATTAATTATAATTCTATTAAATATTCACCCTCGTGTTGGGATAACTGGATTTGCTTACCTATATTTGAGAAACACAGGAGATGATAGACTGAATGGCAGCTTTAGTCACCATTCACTTTCACTGCACTGTAAAACCCAACAGTCAACTCCATCAAATGAAATGAGTGTGGTTAACTCAATTTGCTGAAAGTTAATTACACTCATTTGAAAAGACTCAAGTGTTGAATGTAATGAGTTAATTAAATACCTCATTACTTCAACTTAAATGGAGTAAGTTCACAGTACTCATATAGATTCGTTTTTTTATTCTGGGTTGTAGCAAATGGTTTGTAGCAATCGGTTATTTAAAGTGTTTGAGTTGCCTTAACTTAGAGTTTTACTGTACTCAGTTGGTTTGCGTTGTCTTCATTTATTGGGTTTTATTGTGCTTAAATTGCTTCATTTACTCAAATGGATTAAGTTTGCAGTACTCATTAGGATTAGTTTTTGAACTTAAATGGTTTGTTGCATTTGGTTTCCTCAAATGGTTTGAGTTTCCTTAACTTATTGGGTTTTACAGTGTGTATGGAAAAAGATGCTATATGAAGGTGAACGGTGAATGAGGCTTTAAATTCCCATCATCTGCTTTCTTGTTCCACAGTTGCAAGACGGTCAAGTTTGGAGCTATAAGCGCATCAGAATTATGACATAATTTTACTGTGTGGTTAAATTATTAAAGGATGTAATCATTTATTAATGCACTTCACAAATTGGAAGATGTGAAGGAAATTCGCATGTCATTTTAATAGTCTAATTATTTTGACAATCTGAAACTGCCTTTTTTTTGTTGGCCTATTTAGTATTCATAAAGGTTACATTTCTATTCCCATTACAAAAAAGCACTATTAAAAACTCTGTCAATAAAGAATTGTTGTCAAAATGTCTCACTATATGTGTGTCGGTGTCTGTTAAAAAAAAAACTGAAGTAAAGGAAAGTGAACAAACTTTCCTAATTTAAAAGTGCACATGACAAAGTCAGGGGTTTATCTAAACTGACTATGGCGAACTTTAATTTCTGTGGTTGATTGTATTGCTAATGATTAAAGGAATACATTCCTACATAATTAATTAATTATTAACATAAATTTGTATTTTCTTATTGTTTGTTTATTACATGCATGTCTCTTTACAATATATTCAAACCATTTAAAGTATGCAAAAAATAAATGGCCTTTTTTCTTGTGCGCATTGACATTTGGCATCTGTTTAATTAAGTTACAGAAGCCACTAAAAACATTTTGATAAAAGTATACAGAACCTTCCTTCTATTACACACTAAATGGTTTACTTGTATCATACATCTTTTTGCATTTTCCTTTTTTTATTTATTAATTCGTTTGTCATTACTGATTGAAGTTGTGTATGCACGCCACACGTACACTTGCTGTGCATTTGTATGACGCTTGAGGACTTTAATGTTTGCTGACTGTTAGCCATGTGTCTCTTCTGTTAAATCCACAAAAGGGAAATTAATGTTGAAGATTATATAGCTTTTTTGAGCACATTTATCAAAAAAATCCTATAAATGAAGTATTAAAACATGTTGATGATCTTAATTGTTTTAATGCGAATTATTTGTATTGCTGTTTTAGATTTTAATAGCCTAATTATGCTTAGGCAAGGATGCTTTTTATCCACAGCCCATATTAAGCCTATAAATCCAAAATATACTCATGCATACACATATAAATATAGGTTATCCGTGAAAGTCGGTTAAATGCATCTGTAAAGACAAAAGACCGCCGGTACATACCCTCTCCAGGTGACATGGTGAAGCAGTGCAGCTTGGCGGTGTGATGCGCGTGAAGTTTGAGATCTTCGGACCCGCAGCGCATCTGTATCGAGGCGGGATTCACAGAGCCACAGCCGTCAGCGGGAACGCGTTTCGGGCAGATGTCTGCTTTACTGCTGAACATGGAGAAAGTGAGCTCGGTGAAATCTGTCTGATGACTGACCATCCCAAAGAGAGCTGCAGATTTCTGCATCTGGACATCTGACTTCCAAGTGTGCATGTCCCGTACTATAATAGTCCTTATAGTTTTTTTTTACCTGTGGAGGAATGAATGATCACGCCATGAACAAACTCTTAAAACAGTGCTCTGAAGCAACACCAAAAACAAATCTCCAAATGTACAGTAACACACAATGAATAATTAAATCGCAGCATAATTTGCGGTAGACTTTTTTTTAAAATATAACTACCTATTTAAACCCTCCAACGCAAGAAAGAGAGGATATTTTGATTGTATGATGACTCTCAACTTCTGCGTCCAACAGGCTGTTAAATGTGTTCTTACCGACCGCATCCTCTCTCCCGTTTCAGCTGCAATTTTATGAGTTTTCTATAGCATCAATTCTGAAAACCAAAACATGCGTCCGCGCTTTGATTGACAGCTCGACGTTCCAATGAATATACGGGGTTGAAAGGGGGAGGGACCAATTGAAATTATCTGTATGCGATGAGTGATGAAACTGATCTCGAGCCGTTTCGAACTTGGAATAATAATTTGCATATCACTAAAACAAAGCTTTATAATTTAGTAAAATCATTTATAATATAGTACACATGAGATTATAATCCCTACCAACAAAAACAAAGACATCATGTTTTGGACAAAACGCCAAAAGCAGACTTTAATAAATATTCAATGAGGGAATTACTTAGAAGTCCACACGTGGCATAAATGTAATGTATACTTTTTATTTGATGAGGTAAAAGAAAAATGCTTGCAGAGAGCAGTGGGATAAAAATAGATAGCCTAGTTGTGAAATATGTACAAAAAGTTGTTCTCAAACATACCAACAGTGACATCTTATGGACATTTTTAGATTCTAAAACTGACAAGTCTGGGCTTCTGATATGACAAGCCTCTAGCCAGCCGGGTAAATGGAGTGGTTCTTTTTGTGGACTTAAAGTGGACTTTTTGCAGTTATTCAACAAATTTTTCATTTAATTAAGAGGTTTAAATACTGCGTTTTAGCGACATTAAGCACATATAAATAATTTATTTTTTTTGCTAGATTAGTTTGGCAGATGGTCACTTTTGGATGTATTAAAAATTTTCTAAAGATTTAGAACAGAGAAACATGAAAAATAGGCTACGTATAGTTAAAATACAAATTCATTACAATATATTTTACTAGGGGTAAAAAAAAAAAAAGGAATTTGTTAAAAAAAAAATTATTAAAAGCTGTGGCCTGCTGTCATGTATCAGCTATTAACAAACTGGCCAAAAAAAAAAAAACTCTCCAGTCAGAATTTGGCCATTTGAGTAATAAAAAATTATAATAATGATAATAATTTCAGTTTCAACGGGATTCAGTTTATTAGTTTTGGCCAGTGCAAACTATTATTTTTTTTTATCAATCCAACATCCATTTTTGCAAGAAAACATACAATTGGATGCAAGTGAAGTCTTCTTCACTACTGTATTGTTTTTAAATAGAAAAAAACATTTTACAAGTAACTTTTATTCTAAATGTTGAACCTTATTCATGAAACAAAATATCCATAAAAAGCACCAAAAGCAGCGCGTATTAAAATAATTTGAGAACTAATTTGGCTAGTGTTATTAAGTTACTGACTGAGAAAAGTTGAAAGTGCTGGCCAGTTTGTTATTTGTCTAATAAATGGCAATAAGCTAGTTTTTAATTCAAAACTTTAACAGACTCTTATTTTTTTCTAATGAGATATGGTTGTATTTTAAAAATAAGTATTTAGTAATTTTTCTATATTCTAAATCTTTAGGCAAAAATTTGGTAAAAATGCGTCTTTATGATGACCACCCGACAATCTAATCCAACTTTAAATACTTATTAAAATGTGACAAAAATGCAGTATTTAAATCTTATAAATATATAACCAATGTGGCGAATAACTGCAAAAAGGTACACATTTTGAGAGAAAAAAACACCCCTTATATCAGGCTGGTTACAGGACTGTAACGCCTGTTTCACACCGCAAGCG
This sequence comes from Danio rerio, assembly GCF_052040795.2. Lineage (NCBI taxonomy): Eukaryota > Metazoa > Chordata > Actinopteri > Cypriniformes > Danionidae > Danio > Danio rerio. The sequence goes on along the minus strand of NC_141028.1, from coordinate 19,939,731 downwards.
TCAGCGGCGCGTGAGCAGAGCGTGTAACTTTTTATATAATCTTATTTTATAAACTTAATCTTACACAATATCAGTATTTCTGCTTTATTTATTTTTTTTACCGAAAACCGGTCCTTAAACATGTGCAGGCAAATGTTTAGATGTAATCAGTAGTATCGCCATGAGTATCGCACATTTAATAGAGCCAAAAACTTATGGAATTCTATCTCATGAATAGTACGCAGAGTGACGTTCTGACGCAACTAATAAATAATCATGAGCGAAGACTTTGATTCGATTCTCCTGATTTCGCCGTGATATAATGTTGTGTTTTGGAGGATGGCACGCCTCTTTGGTAAAGCAGGCGAACTTTGATATCGTTTTTGTTGGTGAAGTGTTTACAGCACGACGCGTGCACTCGCAAATCTCTCACTATGGGGTCCGCAGTGGGATTTGCGCTGAGAAAACTTTTTGTTTATATATCAGCCGTGTTGATGGTGTGCGCTGCGATCCTGCGGATGTCCATGTTGAAGCTCCTGTCATTCATTTCCCCTGGACGCATGAGGAAAATCCATATGAAAATGGGGGAGAGGACCACGATGACCCAAAACCCCAAATTCAGATACGAAGACTGGGGACCGGCTTTCTTCTCTCTGGCGTTCATTAAAACCTTGTTCTTCGTCAACTGGTGCTCGCTGGGCCTCGAGGCGTTTGAGGGACACTCCGCTCCGGACAGCGCTTTAATTACCCTGGACCGACAAAAGACGAGCGTTCATCGTTTTCTTAAAGGTACAGTAAATAACATGCAAATTATTATTATGTTATTCTAATAAATATGATAATAATTTGCATAACGTATTTACTTCATAGGCATCTTTTTGTCTCTAGGTAGGATGCCTATGAAGTAAATAAATTATGCAAATTATATATGTATTAGAATATTTCCAATATTTTAAAAATTGATATTAAATAATAATTGTTGTTTTAATCTTAACTGACTGCACAACTCTACGATTTAGTTCCATTTGCTTAGTTAATATTGGTTTGCTTAATTAAAATAAATAAACTTACTGCACAATTAAGATTTTATTTTTTAACAATATTTTATTATTTATTATTATTGCACTATTTTAATTAAGCTCTCAGGTCACAAGACTTTTTTGCATTTAATTATTTGCTTATTACATTAAATTACATTTATTTTAATGTTATAAATTTATAATTATTATTATTAGTAGCAAGTTTGGTTATCATATGTGAATTTGTTTTGATTTTATTTAAATTATTATATTATTTTAAAATTATAATTCTTATTATATTTATAATAAATCATTATACGAACGCTACTGTACTGATCCATTCTTCATTTGTTTTTTTAAAGGTAATCGTCCCCTGGTTCTGAGTTTCGGAAGCTGCACCTGACCCCCGTTTCTCTACAAACTTGACGAGTTCAAACAGCTTGTCAAGGACTTCAGCAATGTCGCAGATTTCCTCATTGTTTACCTTGCTGAAGCTCATGCAACTGGTAATAATCACAATACTGTAGCAAGTTTACAGCAGCCTTGATGCAACAATAGGGTGTGTTTATATAACGCAGAGTCATTTGCATAATTGTTATAGATGCATGGGCCTTTAAAAACAATGTGGATATCAGCGTGCACAAAAACTTGGAGGAGAGGCTTGCTGCGGCTCGGACCCTGCTCAAAGAAGACCCTCCATGCCCTGTGGTGGTGGATGAGATGAACAACATTACTGCCAGCAAATACGGAGCCCTGCCCGAGCGGCTCTATGTCATTCAGAGTGGCAAAGTTATCTATCAGGTAAGTATTTCGCAATGCTGAAAAACTGCATGCAGTACAGGAAATGCCTCCACAGTTTCATAACAGCTCTCGTGAGAGCAGTTGAGAGCTGCGAGTGAAACCTTTGGAACATTTTGACCTTGGCCAGAGGCTTTTACATGGCCCGTCCTTTTGCAGTAAGAGATTTCACGTGTTTATAGAGGTGAAAGGTTTGGAACAAGTTGAACAACATGAGGCAAAGCATGAGTTTTATAGTCGCCTGGGTCTGCTCTTTTGCTTTTGTTGCATTTTTAAGCTCCAGTGTGTTGTATAGTCTAAATATATCCATCCGGAAGTCCACAGCGAGGAAGGATTTTCACTCTTTTTATTCTTCCTAACAGGGAGGCATCGGACCTTGGGGGTACAAGCCTGAAGAGGTTCGAAAAGTTCTGGAAAAAAGTAAATAAATGGAGAAGAATGGCAAAATGTTTTTTATCTTAGCACTTTTCTGAAATTGTAGCGCCTGGACTCATTTTCTGAGCCTTCTTGTTTGTTTGTGACGGATACAGATTAAACTGAACAGTTTCTGTAACTTGATGTTTCAAACATTGGGGCGGATGGAAAATGCAAGTAATGGTAGCATCAGTAGCATATTTTTAAGATATAGATTGCCTATATATATATATATATATATCAAAATATAGATTTTTTTGTTTAGTTTTATAAAAATTAAGCTTTCATGCAAATGTAAAAGCAATGCACACAATTATCATTCCAGCATTTACTCAAATAGCCCATAAATATCTGTCAGCACCAATTGTAATAAGCATGTATGCTTTTCTGGGTTTTCTTTTAGAACTTGTGACTGTAAATGATGCTTACAGGGTAAAACTGTGTGAACTGTGTAAACTGATGATTCAGTCATTTGTTCTTAAAAAAAAGATAAAGAACCACAGATCACCAAATATACAGAGTTTTAGCAGCTATTTAAATAAATTATAAATCTCGTAAGAGTCAGCGTATTGAAGTATGACTTGTCTATAAATTTGGACCATGTCAGTGGTGTTCTTGACATTTAATGGAAAAAAAAGCTGTTTTCATTTTGAACAAATCTTCTAAATAAATTACATAATCATAAATACAAATACTATAAATAACATTATCTACATTTTATGCATTTTACATGACAGCATTTTATATTTAATTGAGAAAAATCTTCATTAGCAGATTGCAGAACAAACTAATTTTGTTATACTCAAACTCAATTATACTGTAAATTTAAAGAAACTGAGAATTTCCAAGTGATCTCTCTATTTAAACAACAAAATCAAAAATGAAAAAGGCTTCATTAACATGGCTGCACCAACTCTGCAAAACTTTCCTTCATCAGGGTGAACTTCTGATTTTGTTGTTGATCTTTATGAATCCCTCATCCAAAGAGCCCTGCCCCACATTAACTACCCTTGAAGCACCTTTTGTTTGATTTTTGATCTCCATTTATTCCATTGCAGTATATAAATACTAAACAACTATAAGTATCAGAACTATTCTTCCATCTCAATTCTTATGATTGTATTTTGGACTTTTGTCACGTTTTATTTGGCAGTCAGGATTGTGTTGTTTTGACAGCCAAAAGTGGTGCAAGACGTCAGAAGATGAAGCCATGTGGCTATAAAACAGATTAGACTCAAGGAATAAAGGTTAGGACTGTTGAGTCATTGTCATAATGGTGTTTTTCACACAGTGCTTAACTCTGGGTTAGTGTTACTTTAAATAATGTATGCCTTGGATGATGGAATATTTCATAGTTCTAATATAGCAGAGGTGTTAGCCCTGCTCTTTAGCTAGAGTTATGAAACCTCTTCAGTGCCAAACGTTGTTGTTACAAAGTTCAGGTTTTGTAACACTCAGGTCTAGCAAATCATCTCACATGCTTTGGATAGTCCCAATAAAAATGCACATATTATCTAGATGGTCATTTTACAAGTTAAAAAGATTTTAATTTGTGATGGAGCGGGGTTCAACTGAAGATAAAAAATTATGGTTTCAGTCTTAACTTTACAGCACAAAAAAGTCCATTTATGAGGATGTGCAAATGCCAGAGCCTTTACGTAAACAGGTTACCTGATTTGTTTGGCGTATCAATGAGTAAGTTTACATGGAAACCAATAATTCGATTTTAATGCGATTAAGACAATACTCAGATTAAGAGTACCTTGTAAACAGCAATTTATTGATTTATCCAATTAAGGTCAAACTAAACAGAAATCAAATTAAGATGTGGAGTATGCCGATTTTAGTCGTATTATTGAAGTGCAGTACAGACATTTAAACACCTTAATCAAACTATTGCCATTGTGTAGGTATTTTGCGACAGGATAGTCTGTACACACATGGCTATTTTACACTATTCTCAACACCTATCAAGTTTGCACTTTGCCACAAATATGTTAATAAGGAGCATGGTTTATGACTGACTGCACTGAAACCTCTGCATGAATATCCAGAATTAATTGGTTATCCAGTGCATAAATTATGACCAGTGTCAAATGTAAAACCAAATGCAAAACCACAAAATAATACCACAAAATCAACATGGTTTAACCATGGTGTTTGTAGCAAAACTGTGGTTATACAAATGCTAGTCAAAGCACACTCACAAACTCACAAATGTTTTTTTCCACTCTACTGTAAAACCAAGTCTAATATTTGTAAAAATTAAATTAATAGCTTGTTTTTTTCTTTCCTGGATATAGGATCTAAAATATTTTACTATGCAGGAATGGATTTAAAAATATAATTCAATAAATCAAATGGCTGAAAAAGTATATTAAAGTTAATTAATTGGTTTAAAATAGTGGTCTTGTACTCCTAAAACCTCTGAAAGTCTGTATTTTAGTTGTTCTTAAAGGGATAATTCACCCAAAACGAGAGAAAGAAAAAAAAAAAATCACCTTATTTATTTCCTACCTGTGGTTTCAAATATTTATGAATTTCTTTTTCCTATTAAACACAAAAGCAAACATGATCAGTAATACTGGTTGCTGGCACCAGTTTACTTTAATTGTAGGAAAATAATTACAATGGAAGTCAAGGGGTGCTAGCTATCATTATGTCTTCAGCAGAATAAAAAAAAAAAAAACTCTAATTAGGTTTTGAAAAAGTGCAAAGTCAGTAAATAATGACAGCATTTTCAGTTTTGGGTAGAAATGTTATTATCATTATTATTGTTGTTTTTACAGCAGATGAACCAGAAGAAACCTATTAACTATAGACCATTTCAATGTGGTGGTGTCATTGGTCCATAAACATTTCCTGCTTGTTGTTAAATTATTTTTTGAACAGCAACAAAAGGCAATTTAATCATATCTTAACGTTAAAACTACTATAATAACATTATTTATCAATATGTGGACCTTTTTGGATTCTTGTAAGCTTTGGAAATTAGAAATTTATTATTATAAAATTGTAAAACATTGAAATACATTAGGACCATTGTTATTGTTTGCATCCCTCAAAATGGTCTATATAAGACTGGGGCCTTTAAAATTGTTGGGGTCAATTAGGAAGTCAGAACGGTTTTAAACCAATTAATTCTAGCATGTTTAGCGAAAAGAAAGCCAAACTGTGCAGTAAAATGCCAAAATGCGTGCAGTGGAAACACATTTTTCTAATAAAAAATAAATAATTTTTTCCTACAGCTCCTAATAGTATTAAAGGTAAAAATGTTGGGCCAACAACCCTCTATCACCGTTCATGATCACTGAATATTTGAAGAGTCAAACAAAAGTAACACTCACCATCTCCAATTTCCAGCCGCTCGGGCAGACCTGTAGGACTCTCATCAAGCACTTGTTCTTTCTGCCCATTTGAGCCATGCCCACTGCTGGACATTTTACAAAGCGAAAAAGTCAAGTGAAAACAGACAGAAAGGCTTGAGACAATTTGGGAACAACTTTATCTTACATCGAAACTGGTTCACTGATTCAAAGAGAATGATTTACATGGAAATCAAATGGCTGGATCTTGGCCCTCTGGAGAGACGCTACCCTAAAGAAGTCGGGGAACATCAACAGCTTTACATCATTTTCCAAAGTTAACTTCACATTGAACTTTCCCTTTTCTCTTTAAAAGCAATAAGCTGGAAACTGAAGTCAGGTTGAAACTCTGCTTTCCTGTTTGAATTAGTATGAATGACTGAAAAACATTACAAAAAAACTTAGAAAGGAGCCAAATAATTTAGTAGTCAATATACAAACAAGCCTATTCAGCCCACAGTTAAGTATGATGCACAAGCTAAAAAAAGCAGTGCAAAACAACTACTAAAATGTAAAACAATGACCAAATGTCTGTATAAATAGAATAAGTTACCATTCTAACTGTATTATTACTTTGTCTGATGTTGCTCAAATAAAACCTAACACAAAAAAAACCCCAAACACACTAGAGTCTGGCTTACCAAGGCGATGTCCTTTTGAGGCAATATCAAACCATTTCAGAGCTAAAACAAGAGGCACATGGCAGGGAATTACATATATAAAAGAAGAAAAACATGATATGGGTAATCTTTAACCATCACAAATTCATTATGACATAATTAAAACGCAACAGCGGCCAAACATTTTGCAGAGAGACGCATCCAGGCGTGCGTAATCCAGTCACCTGCCCAAAGAGCTCTGAGAAGGTCTCGTAGGTAGTATGTTTGTAAGGGTCAGCATCTGAGAGGATCGACGTATCATTCAGTCTTTGACCAAAGATTGAGACAGCAGTTACATTTCAGAAGAAATAAACAAGAAAAACATGAAATCAGTGCAGAAAAACGAAATCGTAAGTCATATTCAGGATGGGACCCGTCAATGCAGTTATTCCTTAAAAGCAGCTGCTTAATAATGCTTGAAGACGAAACAAAAATGACAGTGTATGAGGAAAATACAACTGTGAGTCTTCCCGTGTTCAGAAAAGACTGGACTCTCTCATCACTTGATGGAGAAAAATCAAAACAGGTCATCGAAAGGCAATAAAATATTCACAGAATTCAAGGCCACATATGAGAGTTCAGTGTCAAGTCGGAGGAAGTTTGGTACGTGTAAACCATGCTGAAGTTGGATGTCGGATTTCGAGAGAGTGAACTGCGGCTATTCCTCTTCGGCACAAAATGTACACACATCCAGCAATTATGTCAGCGGTAACCATACTTCGCTTCTTAATAAGAGATGGCCTCAGAGGGGGGAACAAGAAAACTAAATCCAGGAGCATTGAGTCACATGTAGATCTTCAGCTCTTGGAGAGAAGAAAAGATTTGCTAGCCATTGAAAAAAAAAAAAAAAAAAGTAACAACAAAAATGATATTGATATTGCATGAGACCACTTGTGAGGATGCAGGTCAGTCCCACCCAATTCCAATTGCTGTACATGTACTCTGTCTGTGTCACTGATGGCCAACTGTGAGTTTCCAGAATGGAGCAAACAGACTGGCATCAGACGCTCATGGTCATGGAAGGAGAGTACTGCTGTAAAGACAAAACAAAAAGGTCAAAACCGGAAGTTGTTAGAACTTAAATCAGCTCACACATGCCTATTAAAAAGTTCCAAAGACTGAAGTATATGACCCTGTAAATGTAGAATCAAGGCTGAGAAGATTACTTTTAAAATTAATGTAAAATACATGCTTTAAAGGGTCATTTGTAATGGACTTTGTTTGATTACTCAGGCTTGGTAACAATCTAAACACTGCAATACGTTGAAATACTGAAGCTATGTTAAAATACTGCAGTTTTATCCAGCATTTCAAGCTTTAAAACAAATTTAAACATACCCCATAAGTATCCAAGAGATCTCGAACTTACACAAAAGATTTGTTTAACAATTGGACTAAACTTTCAAGATATTACTTTAATGAAAATCCTCTCGATTGAGTGGCACAAAGTAATCACAAGTCAAAATTGACAAAGAAGTGAACGGAGGGAAGTGAAGGCACAAAATAAATACATTTTAAAAATTAATCATCGCTCGGTCAAAACTGATGGTCAAAGCAAATAAATGTTACAGTTTAAAGCAAAAGCAATTTAACAAACAAAGTTTACCAACAATGCTTTAGGGGTGTCTAAACTCGGTCCTGGAGGGCCATTGTCCTGCAAAGTTAGGTCCAACCCCAATTGGACACACCTGAACCAGCTAATCAAGCTCTTTCTAGGTATAGTAGACACATCCTAGCAGGTGTGTTGAAGAAAGTTGGAACTAAACTACACAGGACAGACACTCCAGGACTGAGTTTGGACACCCCTGCTTTAGGGAAACAAACCCCATTTCTTTCCAGTTTGTGAATTATTCACTATGGTTTAAAATAAATCATTAATTTAAGATTGACTCAAAAGAATGATCCGTTTACAAAAAAATTAGATTAGTAACATCTCATTACATCTCACAAAACAGAGGAGGCTTTAATACTTGATGTGTTCGCCGTAGTGGTATTCTTCAGAACAATAGGGGCGCGGTCAAAAGAAAGTCATCGTAAAGTCAGTTTGGTATACATTTTCTACATTGTATCATTTATATTGTTTAACATTCTTTATTTATTTATTTTTTTAATAATTTATATTAAATAATTATATAATTTTATAGATTTAGCTCACTCCACAGTTCATACATTACTGTCTGGCTAGTTTGTCCTCTACTTAAATGCTAAAAAGCAATATTGATCCAATATTCCTGACCATTATCACCAATAAAACCCAGTATATCCCAGTATTTATAAAAATCAGTATATTGTAAAAATCGGTAGGTTCAGATATACTTTTACACTTATCAAAATAAATAATTTTGTTACTTCATTTGTGTTTTATAACTATTAAATAATTTTAAATTCAACATTGTAATATATACAGTACATCAGTGTAAAACCTATAAATAGTGGAAAAACATATTCTGTAACTGTTTAATAAAACCACATGGGTCTCCACTTTTGCCATGGTCTCTTTTTTTAGTTTTTACAAAATTATCTAAACTAAAATTATTTCTAAACTTTAACAAAAGCTGTTGCAATTTCTAGCCAAGAATTATTGGCCATACGGATTATCTCTATGATATTGCATGGACGGATCATAAAGATGTCTGTATAAGCCTCAACACTGAATATCAATAACGTTCAACGATGCTTAAAATATATGATGAGCAAAATATTTTCACAGCAACGTCCCTTACATCACGCTGCCTAGCCACATCCTGCACACTTATGTTGGTCTAAAGTTCTTCTAGCATCAGTTATGTTTCATTTTTAAATGTTCCAGCATACATCCATTTGAGAACCAAAATATATGCAATGTATGCGAGTTGCTAGCATTTTCCAAACCGCACCTTTATCTATTATCTATAAAGCACATTCAAGGTGAATGATTCTTACATTCTCATTCTGGAAGGAGTGAAGGTAGCTGCCTCCAACATCTTCATCTCTGGGGGTCCCGGGGGGATTGCTCATGCCACTCATGTTGTTAGGAGAGTTCTGATGAGAAAATGTGAAACTTAGTTTAACATGCTAGATGAGAACATGCCAACTAAGCCCAGTTTTGGATAGCTCTTAACAAAAATGCTAATGAGATTTTACTATTGGATTCTTGTAGAGATAGGCCCTGTCATCAATAAATGGTACTTAAAACATTCCCAATCCCTTCTGCAGTCCTATTTTAGTCCGACTTTTTCAAAACTAATAAAAGGTTTTAATTAATTTACAAGCAGAACACTGCTGATAAAACCATACAATGCAAAATCTGTGTGATGCAAACGGAAGTGCAAAAACACACTCATTTCTGGCTTTTAGGACTCATTTCTGCATAAGCAGTAGTTCACCCAAAAAAGGAACATTTCCTCACAAAAGTGTCTCTAAACTTTTCTAAAAATGTTTCTTCTGTTGAGCACAAACCAAGATTTTGCAAACAATGTTGTAAAGCAATTAACCTTTATAGTAGATACAAAAAAAAAAACTATACTATGGAAGTCTGTGGCTGTTTTGTTCCAACATTCTTCAGGATATCTTCCATTGTGTTCAGCAAAAGAAACTCAAACAGGTTTGAAACAAGTTGATGAGTAAATGACAGAATTCTCATTCTTTTGGGTGAACTCCTTTAAATAGTTTTTTACAGCAAGTTTTGAAGTATGTTTTAAAGTCACCCGAATATAAACAAAGTCTAAAAATTATAACTCACCTTTGGAAGACCATCCAGGTCTCCTGAACCTACAAAGAGAAAAGAGACAAAATTATTTACAATTACTTTTAATTGGATAGAATTTTCCTTTTTTAAATTACAAATAGAAGCATGTGTATGTACCTCCATTCATATGCATCGGGTCCATTCCTGCCATGGCCCCTAGAGGGCCCTCAGAGCCTGGGCCAATGGGAAACTAAACAAAACCAGAGGGAGATAATACATTGAAAAAAAAAAAACAACTGAGTGCTGTCATCAGACAGTAATGATGAAAAAGGGTAACATGAACACAACCAGAGGCACTTCTGCTGCATTAATGTACTACAGCAGGCAATTATGGAACAGAGTGCCTGTGAGAAATGAGTCAGCAGGTCTGTCTCTTACGTTGTTGCGACCTCCACCTCCCGAGTTTATCATGGTGTACAGGTTTTCACTGGAGTTGTTGGAGTCTGAGGGTGAGAAAAGTTTAATTAATGTGACTGAGGTTTCCGCATGATCAGTTCAACGATCAATAGTGTGCTTCAAGCAAACCGTGTGCAAAATTGTGCATCTTTGCAAATCAGAGATCAACTAAATTCAGTTGTTGAAGCTTAGGAAAGACTGGTTATGTGGCAAGCGCACCTGCTGGACTGGGGACAATCCCAGGTGTTCCAGGAGGGCCCCCTCCTTGTGGACCCTGGAGAAACAAATGGATTACTGCATGAGATTCATTTCTTCAAAGTCTTTATTTGTTATTAAAGCAATATAAAATGCACTAGGATAAAGAACTCTTTTCTTACACCATATGCTCCAGGAGATGGTGATGAATATGGCATCTACATTAAATAAATAAATAAAGGTTGTTATTGTATTTTATAACAATAATTACAATAATCCAAGTAATAAAAGAGTTAAAATACTTTAGAGGTAGTTAACCCAAAAATGTAAGCTTACTTGACCTTTAAAGACCTGCATGAGTATCTTTCTTCTGTTGAACACGAGAAGATTTAATAAATAACAGTTACAAAGAAAATATAATGTATCCATGTTTTGTCCTACTATGGAAATCAATGGCTACGGTGTATTGTCTGGTTACCAACATGTTTCAAAATATCTTCTTTTGTGTTCAACAGAATGAAGAAACATGGGTTTGGAACCACTTGAGGGTCAGTAAAGTGAGGGTATTTTTTATTTTTTGGGCAAACTAAACCTATAAAGGTAGTTGAACATTTAAAATACATGCACTCACATTGTTGGCATTTGGATTTGGCCACGGTGGTCTGCCATTTCCAGGCCCCCTGCAAACACACAAAAATTTTTTACTAAATTGTTTTATATTTAATAAGTCTGCATTTATTTAATAGAGTAAAGTTCATATTCATCTCATATTTAAACAGTTCACAATTTTTATATATTTTAATTGTTTAAATAATTTTAGTTTCATGGTTTTAACCTGAATAATTCTTCCCTAAACATCTGAATGGTTGTCTTTATTGTCACAAGACCTCTTACATGTTCACTCCTGGCATCCCAGGACCCATTGAGTTGTGTGGTGGTCTCATCCCTCCTCCAAAACCCTGGGGTCCGGGGCCCATAGGACCCATTCCTCTAGGAACATTCATCCTCTGCATCGGCCCTTGATATGGGGACAAGACAAACCAGTTTACACCATCTTAAATGTATTTTAAAACACCAGAAACTGATAAAAGCCATAAGCAATGAAGGCTCACCCTGTAGTCTAGGATCCATGTTGGGGAGCATTGGCTGGGCGGCTGGAACTCCACCTGGGGGCTGGAAGAGTGTTGAAACACAAAGATTAGGTATACCAATAATAAAATGATAGACCAATTTTAAAGAATCCTTTAAAATCAATACACTTTAATAATAGCCAATTATGCATGGGCTTTAATAGTTTTGAGGTGTACATGGCTAACACACAATGTGTATGGTAGATAACAAAAAAAATAAGCAAACGCATTAAGGGTTTGTTAAAAACTGTAGACTACTATGCTTGGAGAAACAGAGAGCATCAGTTAGGCACGAGGGGTTGTGTTGTGCTGGACAACATTATCAGATCATTAATTATCCAAAATGTATGATAATATTATCTAACTTAACTGGTACATTTGGCTTATAAACAAGGATCAATGATTAAAGTGGTCTAATAACCAAAAGGCACAAGTCATTTAGGAGTAAATGCTGGCATTTTCCCATTCTCCAGACTTTCCTTAATATTCACAATATCCTATGCATATTTAGGAAGAAAAGAAAATAAAAAAACTTACAGGAACAAAGAATTTGCTCACATGAAAGCACAAATGCACCAGTTACCAGTGTGTGTACTTCTAAAATTGCCCAATTGACAAACTGCAACTTAGTCATTACAAGTAACAATTAAATGGTTTTATTTAAATGATTGATAATGATTTTTCCTACAATCCTTCTAGCTTTTATTTACAATGAAAAATAGCTTTGGGTAAGGATGTTTTGAGTTTTAAGTGCCATTTGGACATTCTGTCATGACGGGCACAATGTGCCACCAAAACAGATCCATCTTGCAAAATGAATGTCAATTGATTAATTGAAAGATCATTTAAATAGATGATCACCAGCTATGTTTTCATTCAAATATGCAAATTAGACATTTGAGCAAATCTGGAATATGTCATAAAACATTTGCAAATAAAGCAATGTTTCCATTCAATAAATCAAAAAAAGAACAAAATCATCATTACCTCCTAATAAACTGGTGCCAAATATCAAAAAGCAAGATGGAATTTCCTGCATTAGGAGAAGTCGCTGTGGGCCTTTATTCTTATATAATAAAAAAACAATGACTGTGCGCTGGTTTGTGAAGGCAGAGAGCTGTCTTTGATGATGGACTTTGGCATTTTAGAATGACCAAAACAACATTTCAGATGTTGTTCAATGTTGTCGATCCGCTGGTTTGTCCATTAATGATGTTCAATCACACCCATCACATGATCTGTTAAACCTATGACTTTGAGGCACATGCTGGAATTTATTAGAATGTAAAGGATCAACGAAGTGGGCTTATAACTAAATTAGGATGAATAACTAATTCTATTCTGTCTAGAATTTTTTTTTAAACATATATTACCACTAGGTTGGACTACTGTAACTCACTATACTTTGGGAGGAGTCAGAAAACCTTATCCGGTTTACAATTAGTTCAAAATGCTGCTCAAGGCTTTTAACTGGTATCAAAAACATGACCACATCACACTAGTCTTGCAATAATTAATATAACTACTTAAATCAGAGTATTATTTATGTATAAAACTATACTTGTTTGCAAAAAGCCACAAATTAAAGAGCCCATATTATGGGTTTTTGAAAATTCCCCTCCATGTAGTGTGTAACACAGCTCTAAGTGAAGTGAAGTATCCAGCTAAGGCTTAAATCTGTAAGAATACAGTGTTTAAAACTGTTGATTCATCTATAAAAGAGTCGATTCATAGTGCTTCAAACGAGTCGCCTTGATACCGACTCATTAGGTGTTTCGCCATGACGTACGAACGAAACAAAGTTTTTCACGTGCACGCGCAAACCCGGGAGATTTCAAACCTGAGGCCCCGCCCTCTGACGCAGTAACCCAGACACACACACACACCCACAAACACACGCACACAAACATGCCGGTCGATTGAAGTCACATTGCAGATGGATATATTGAGTCTCTACCCAAAGATGAAACCTCAGCATTATAGCCAAGCAGTTGGAAACTACTGGAAACTTCTGGAAGCTACATGCTACAAAGAATACTTCATCTGCGTTTGTTAAAGGAAGGATCAGTAACTTACTGATGGACATCAGGATGGGTTTCTTCCATTTCTCAAGTGTAAGTACGTGCGGTTAAAGTTGTTGCCTCGTTGACTCTAGCTTGCAAATGTATTTAGTTGTGATTTGTTACTTGTAACCGAGTGTACTGTATCAGGTTAACTGGCTATATTCTCTTATCGCGTGCAAAGTCACGTTAAAAACGCGACGCGTGCTGCTTTGTTTATGGAGCTCCGTGGTAACGTTAGAGGTGTGCATACCCGCGGCTGTCCCCGCGCCAGATTTCTGCGGCGCGGGAATAAATTTCCGAATAAATCGCCGGAGCGGTCGGTAACGGGTTTGATTTGGGACGGGAGCGGGCTGCCTGAGAAAGAGAAAGATGTGTCTGCTTGGTGCTTGTGTGTTAGTGCGCACGCGCGCGTATGAGAGAGAGAGAGAGAGAGAGAGAGAGCGAGCGAGCGAGCGAGCGAGCGAGAGCTTTATGCTTGGTGCTGTGTGTGTGTTTATACAGATTTTCGGTTTTGTTCTCCCCCGCTCTTTAGCGGGATCGGGCGCGGCGGGCAGAATACGGGGCGGGTTCTAAGGCTAAAACCTGGCGGGTGCGGGCGGAAGCGGGAGCGTTCTCGTCCGGAGGTGTGTGTGTGTGTTTGTGTGTGTGTGGCAGCTAAAATCCACGCCTACACTATCTAGCGTGTATGAACTGTGATTACTTTTTAAATTGCTGATTAGCTATTGGCCATTTCACTCTCTGACTGAAGGCAGTCGACCAATCGCGACAGACTGTCATCGGTCCAATCAGCGCAGATTAGCTTCGCGCTAAGGAGGGGTTTGGGAACAAATGAATCACTGAACGATTCATACAGGAGTCGCTGGGATAATTAGGTAAAAATAAATGCAGATTATAAGACCATGAAAGTGTTTTTTGACCTTGCATGCATATTAGACTGTTGTTGGAGACCCTTACAACCAAGATATGACCCTATTTCATGTATAATATGGGCTCTTTAAGTTTAATGATCTTTAATTTTTCCAATTTAAACTTTAAATGAAAAACAAATGTTTGTTTTTTAACAGTAAAACTTCTCTAAATATCCAAAATATGAATAAATTAAAAGCAAAACAAGTGTTGTACTACTATTCACTTATAATGTCACTTGAATCGGCTTAAAAGTCCAATCGCTTTATCAAACTGTATGGGGAGACTCAACAAGCGGTAATAATAACAGTTTAAAAAGTGATGCAATACTTTCGAATATCACGATTACAATATATAAAACCATGCCTAATATTCGATGGCCAGAAAGTGATATATTTTTTATAAATGGTTTAAAATTGATGTCTGTGATAGTCCAGAGACTGTTGTGTAACCCATGATTTTATATAAAATTGACTATTTTGTGATGGGTCAATAAAATGGTCATAAACAAATACTTTTTCAATTCAAATATAGTTGCGGCTTGGACCCGGAAACAGTACGTCACGACTTAAGTGGATTATTTGCTTTACAAACATACTGACAAGTGATTAAGCAGCAGAATTGGTTGAGATATCAAAATTATAGATAATAAATAAACAACAAATATCTATTTGGTAAACAGAGGTAGAAATCAGAAAAGCAGTTAAACTTTCACTGCTCAGTGCAGAAATGTAACGTTATTAGCATTCGCTGAAAACCACAAAAATAACTAACTGTAATATTTTGCTGCTGTTGTTTGCTGATTTTAAATACGTTTCTAAATTGTAGTAGTGTAACTGATCACAAATCTCACTGTTCAGATCACGTTATGGTTTAAGTCACGGATCAGACTATTTTTCGGATCAGTCAAAAAGGGGAGGAGACACATGTCATTCGCTTTCCATGTTTCATTGCAAGATGTGTCATTTTTGAAAAAAATTTCAGTGGCATATTTTTGATGGCTGGTTGTCACCACTTATTAGTTAAATAATGTAATTGCTGCCTACAACTTTTATTTCAAGCTATAAACTTATCTCAGTATATCAGTGTTATTTAACTCTTTCTAACTTCATCTTAAAAAACTAAAGACTCCATCTTTCTTGATTATTGCATTTTTCAAACACAGATTTGATCGTGTATAATTTGTTGCGTGGGTGTTGAGATCTCGATCTTTTAATGATTAATCGTGCAGCTCACACTGCATGCATTAATGCAGAATAAACAAGTAGTGACAAAAAACACCTTTAATAACCTAAGAAACCCACCACATCCTAAATAACCTATCACACCTGCTTTCATCATCATTATATTTTACATGAAAGCCTAAATGCTTTCATACATGTGATTTGAATGGTGCAAGAGGCGATCTTTCTGCGATCATAACACATTTAGGATTAAATCTACAAAAACGAAAGGTATTAATCCGCTGAACCATGGGTTGTGATCCGTATGAATCACAGATCAACCGTGAATCGTTACACTTCTAACAAATTAGATAAAGTTTTCCCTTCTTATTTACCATGTTGATGAACTCACCTGGTTGCCCATTCTGATAGGGGGTCTTGGTCCTCCCCCAAAGCGAGGGGACATGAACGGCTGCAACACAAAGCAGAAAACAGTAACGCTTGGCATTTTGCCTGAATATAATGAAGTTGCAACCAAACAAATTAAGCCTGCAAAAACGCAGCTCAGCAGAGCAGGCCAACGGGAGCACAGCGAGACTGAAACCACACATAGGGCAGAATCTCTCAAACCAAATAGACGGGAGCCGCTACCTGGCCGTGGGGTCCCATCATGCTGTTAGGGGGGGGAGGAGCGTGAGGGGACGCCTGCGAGCCTGGAGGGCCCTAAGAGTGCACACAGGAGCAAGAGACCAAGCCATGGAAATGTAGCCAGTGATGGAGAGACAGAGACAGAAGAAAAACAGAGTCATTAGGCTATTTTAAGAGCTGGAAAGAGAACAACACCACAGAATGCACAGAGGATCATAAGCGACTGGCGGATGAACAGCTAAACTTGCACTGAAAGCGCAAAGCATTGTGGAGACGCTCGTCAAACAAATGAATGAGCAAGTGGGGTCAACAAGAGCACCGTTTATATGGAGAACACAATTTGCATTTAAAAAGTAAAACACAAGCATCTGTAATTAAACAAAGCAAACACTTGACTAGTCAGTTGTCTGATGTCCTATTCTTTTGCTCAACGTTGCATAAAATAAAAGCAATTATATTCACTTCTGGTCAATCTTGGCTGATTGAAGAAGTTCTCATTAATGCTGGAAGTTTGTCGGCAGCTTTTATCGTATGCATCCTACATCATTAATTATTTATATATTCAACATTCACAATTCAAATTTAATACACAGGTTAAGTCATTTATAATTATTTTTATACATGTACACATTCATAATTTGAACTGCAAAAACTAATACATTTACAAGTATTCAATAACAATGGTATTAATAATAATACTTTTACAATCAAATTAAATGCATAAATGCAAAAACATTGGTGACCACTGGCATAGACTTATTCCTCATCACGAAGAAACATTTTGTAACTTAAGCTTTTCAACAGCATCATTTTCATTTTTATCCAAACCTTTGACAAGTTGTCCAAGAAATTTCAGAATGAGAAGCATTTTAATAAGATATGAAAAGATAAACAGAGGGAGATGGTCTAACCTGGAAGAATCCAGGAGGCATTGGTCCACCGGGCATCCCATCTCCTGGTGGCATATTCCCAAGAACTGGACTGGGGGCTGCAGCAGCACTCTGCAGGTATAGATCAAGAATTAAAAAAAAGAAAAAAAAAAAAGACACTTATCTGGAAACCAACTAGACATGCTAAAAACACTGATGCTTTTATCCTAAGAAAAACTGAACTAGTAGAAAATGTAACTAAATGCATTTTAGCACTCATAAATTTGTGCTCCAACACCGAGCAATAAAGCCAAAATGCAGAGAAACAACCGACTGGTGTAAAATCCAATTTTAAGGTCTACAAAACCAAGAGGAAAGAACTGGGTTTCAGAGCACAACAGGGATTTGATCATGCATATAATGGCAGCGGAAAAAGCACAGTGTGGTCTGCTGCCTGTCACACTTCAGGCCGAGTTAACGGAGCAGGGCTTTTCAGAGAGCGCTGTGAAATACCACAGAGAGGAGGCAGAGAGAAAGAAGAGCAGCTTACCCTAATGGATCAGAACCGGCCAATGGGAAGAGCCAGACCGAGACTGATCCGCTACAATGGGGGAGCTATGCTTTCCATTCAAACTGCTAAGACTCGCAGCTCAAGAGCCGAGAAGGCATCTTATTTTTAATATCTGCACAAATTCAAAATCAGATCTAACACGCATTTGTGGGTAAATTGTTAGTTTCAGCAAAAAGATTAGGTCAAAATTTAAAAGGGGATTTAAGCACTAGAACAATAAAAAACAATGACAATCTGTCTATACATTGGAATTGTTCATTGTTAATTTTTTTTCTTGCCTGTGCAAATTAATAATAACGACAAAATCAAGTGCAAAAATAATTAATTGTAAATTTTAATATTTCTGTTTTTGTACTATACTTCAAACCACTAAGATTTACTCATCTGTTGGCAAGTAATAGGGTAACACTTTTTTTTGATGGTCAATTTGAGTATTAGTAGACTGTCTGCTTAATATCTGTTGGTACTGCACCTGATTACCTGGTTATTAAAATGTTACAAATTGCTTCTAAACACTGCTACAACTAGCCCAAAAGGTTGATCACACGACAAATAAGTCATAAATAGAATACTATAAGCAGGAGAAAATAATAATTCAATGTTTACCTGCTCTATTTGTCAATGAAGGCATTTTTGTGTCTTTGCTCAGCTCACCTCTTCATGTCTTCTAATGTCAGTGGTTCGTTCACGTTACACTGGCAGTCACATATAATCTTAACCAATGTACACAGTCTGAGCCGATAGGAGCCATGAGAATTAGTTCACCTTTCAAGTCTTGAGTTGTTCGTTATTTACGTGACAGAGTGACTCAGACCCCCCTCAGACTCAGACTCGAGTCCTCAGATAGAGGACTCGAGAGATGAACGGTTCAATTCTTTTTCCGGCTCTAAACGCGTATGATTGGCCCGTGATGAACGAGTGACTCAGACCCGATAGAGGACTCGAGAGATGAACGGATCAATTCTTTTTCCGGCTCTAAACGCATATGATTGGCTTCTGCCTTTCCGTGATGAACGACTCGAAATGTGATTAAGACTTGAAATGAACGATACCACCTGCACAAATGTGCACACGCGCGGATGAACGAATCACTCCCTGAGAGGACTCGTAGTTCCCGAGTCATATTGAAGATTCGTTCAAAATGAACGAATCGTTAATGAACGACCCATCACTATTGCAAATGCATGTCAACTTACACTAACCACAACCTAACAGTCTACTTATAATCTAATGAGAATTAGTTGGCATGTAGATGAAATGCAACTTATATTCAACAAATGGACCATCAAAATAGTGTGACTGACCAGTAATTGTGATCATTTTAAATATATTTTACCATAATTGCTTGTACCTTTGCATATTTTAATCAGTACAGGTCAGATTAAGAATGTCTTTTTATTCGTGCACAAATATTTTCATTAAAATGTTTGGTAAATCGCATTTGTACATTTCATTTAGTATAGACAATAGACTTATAACAGCTCTGACTTGCACATAAAATAAAAATACTCATTTAAACAAAAAGGTAGGAAAATTAATGTTTTTGTATTGACTTTAGGTTTAAGGTGGAGCACTACAAGATCAAAAACTAAACTGTAATTAAACAAAACCAAATTAAGGTTAAAATAAAATTGTAAAAATAAAACTTAGAAAGTAAACTAAAGGATTCAAAAGCATAAATTTACTAAATTCACAAATTGCAAAAAAAAAAAAAAAAAAAAAAAAAAAAAAAAAAGCATGGCAAAATTACTTAAAATAAAAATAACTAAAAAAGGTTCGTGGAAATTGGGCCAGATCAGGTGGACGTAATCATGTCGGACATTACCTCCCGATCAGGGCTCAAATATACAGTTAAAGTCAGAATTATTAGCCCCTCTGAATTATTAGCCCCTGTTTATTCTTTCCATGATTTCTGTTTAACGGGGAGAAGATTTTTTTCAACACATTTCTAATCATTAGTTTTAATAGCTCATTTCTAATTTTCTGATTTTTTTTATTTTATTTTTCCCATAATGACAGTAAATAATATTTGAGTAGATCTTTTTCAAGACACTTCTATACAGCTTAATGTTATATTTAAAGCCTAAACTAAGTTCACTAGGCAGGTTATGGTAATTAGGCAAGTTTGTATAACAATGGTTTGTTCTGTAGACTATTGGAAAAAATCTTAAAGGGGCTAATAATTTTGATCTTAAAATGGTTTTTAAAAGGATAAAAGCAGTTTTAATTTAGCTAAACTAAAACAAATAAGAATTTCTCCAGAAGAAAAAAATATATTATCAGACATACTGTGAAAATTTCTTTGCTCTGTTAAACATTACTTGTGAAATATTTAAAAAAAAAAAAGATTAAAAAAAAATTAAAAGTGGGGCTAATAATTCTGACTTCAACTGTATATGTATACATATTCTCATTATTTTAAACACATCTATATGCAGTGGCACAGAGTTAGACCTCTTTCTTAACTTCACACAGCAACGCATTTGACATCACTTTGTTGCAGAGACGCTATTGGTTAAATGCCGGCAAATGAGAACACGGAAGCAGCTTGAAGCATAAAGTACAAGTATGTCTGTGGTCTGGAGGTATTATAAAGTTAATGAGATTTTTAGCGCCGTCGCAAACGTCCTTGATGAGAACAGAACAAAACAGGGCTCAAATATGACAAGGTAGAGATATTAGTTTTCATTAAGAAAAACATACATTTCCTTTTGTGAAACTTACTACTGTAATGACAGTAAGAGTTAGGTGTGCACCTTCTAAAAGCACATTACTGGCTTTGCAAACACGGTGGCATTTTATTTATTTTTTGTTTACATGCCTGCCGGGTATTGTAGGTTGAGGTGCTATTTGTCTTTATACAAGATTTTTTGTAGTTCAAAAATGAAGAATGGATGTTATTTATTACTTGACTGTTCAAGCTACCTCATAGAAGAGTTGTTGAATGTTAAAATAGGGTGAATTAAATAAATTAAAAAAAGGAACATCCTGGATCATTTTTTTTCTTTATTCTTTATGTATTATAGAAGTATCAGATCAGTTCCCGATATCAGTAGACACTCAAAATAAAATGAGTTGGACTCGAGGGCAAAAAAACCTGATTGGGACATCTCTAAATGGAAACATTAGTATATAACATAATAATAAAAACAACATTTTAAAGTTTAATTATGCTAGCAAAACTTGCTCCCCCCTAAACTAGTGGTATTTCTGCTGATGTCACCATAGCCTTCAATTTCCTGTTTTGCAAAGTAAGGCATCCGTCAAAATGAACTGTAAACTCTGCACTGCCAATGCTACAAGTCATTTTTAAAGAGCCCCTATTATGGGTTTTTGAAAATGACCTTTCATGTAGCGTGTTACACAACTTTAAGTGAAGTGAAATATCCAGCAAATGCTTTAATCTGAAAGTGAAGTGTTTAAAACTATTGATTTATCTATAAAAGAGTCGACTCGTAGTGCTTCAAATGAATCATCTTGATAACGAGTCTTTAGCCGTTTCAGCGTGTCGTTGATACGAAACATAAGCCCCACCCAATAGTTGCATGGGCAAACCCGGGAAAATTGAAACCTGCGGTCCCGCCCACTAACACAGTAGCAAAGAAAAAGAAGACAAACACTGTAGCAGACCCCGGTGGAATCAAGTCATCAAACGCTGTGCTCAGCTGGATAATATTGAAAGCGTGTGTGAAAGTTAGTGGTATTTTCTCTACTCAAAGATGAAGCGGTGTAGAGTCAGTGGTTGAGGTTTACTTTTGCAAAAACACCACAGCATTACAGCCCAGCCTTGTGCTGTTCCCATCATTTTTCAGACGAATGCTTCTGCAATCTACACGCTTACAATAGGAGATTCGTCAGACATTTGTTAAAGCTAGGATCAAAGACTATTGATGTATAGGACTTTGACAGAGCTCGCAAAGTTTCTCTAGCTTGCAAATTATGTATTTAATAGTGTTTTGTTACTATGTAACAAAGTACTATGTACTCTTAGATTACCATGTACTCTTTCTGGTTAACTCTTTATATTCCCATACTGCTTCTACAGCCAGGTTGAAAACACAACACAAGCTGCTATGTTTACGGATTTAAATGCGTTTGTGAGCTCGCGTTCCACTGCCGTTTGTCGTTGCTATGCCCACTATTTTTGCCGCTGTGTGGATTAATACAGAATGTGTGTCATGGTTAAGGATAGAGCAATATGCTGGTATTTAACTGCACTGCTTTAATGCACTCCGGTAGACTGGGAGAGTTAGATTCGGGGGGAGGTGTCTGAAAAGCACTGTTGAGAACTGGATAATGTGCACTGTAGTGTTAGTAAGTTAAATACTATGAAGCGTGTTTTGGTTAAGAATACGGGAGTTTTCCGGGATAAATAACAAAATGGGTGCGTGGCTGGAGATGGGCCTGAAATAAGGGAGACTCCCAGGAAAAACAGAAGTGTTGGCAGGTATGCTCACACTTACACTATGCACTCTGACTACTTCAATATTATTATTATTATTATTATTTTTATAATAATTTTTTCGGGGTTTTCACCTTTATTTTTGATAGGACAGTAAAGAGAATTGACAGGAAAGCATGGGGAGCAGAGGGGAAGGATTGGCATAGGACCGCGAGGTGGAATCGAACCCGGGTCGCCGCGAGCCCCGGAGTGCATGTGTCGACGCACTAACCACTACATCACTGGCGCCAACTACTTCAATATTATTAATAAGCCGGGGTGGGCTTATTTTGCTCCGTCTCTCGCTGAACTCTGTTGACCAATCGCAATAGGCTGTCATCGGTCCAATCAGCGCAGAAGAGCTTCGTGCTAAGGAGGGCTTTGGGAACAACTGAAACGCTGAATGATTCATATGGGAGTCGCTGGAATAATTAGGTGCAAATGAATGCATATTATAAGACAATGAAAGTGTTTTTTGACCTTGCATGCATATCAACCTGTTGTTGGAGACCCTTAAAACCAAAATACGACCCTTTTTAATGTATAACAGGGGTTCATTAAAAAGAAATTATCTGCTTGCTTTATTAATCCTTTAACTTAAATCCTTCAGTTGAGTCCTGGAGCATGCCTCATGAGAAATTTCTTCGAGAGCTGTCATGGTACACCAATAAAAAAATAATAAAAATATTAATTTTTAAAAGACATTTCATAAAAGTCATAAAAGTCTGATTTTAATTTACACTTACGGGAAAAAACTGACTCTGGAAATTAACATAAAAAAATACACAAACAGAAAAAGACATGGGCAACAGCTCAGCCAAAAGAAGATTGAAAATATTGGCAAAAATCCAATATTGTGCATCCCTCCCTACTATAGCAAACATGTTCCTTTTGAAGTATTTATGTTTATTTATTATAACCCGTTTTGCTGATTTCTGCAATAATAAATGACCAATTTTACTAACTATATTGTGAATCATATTGTTAGTGTGAAAGAATTTTTATCAATCAATCCATCCATCCCTAGTCCCACCATCACCACAGTTAACCATTGGCAACTCAACAATATCCCTTACATGGCCTAAAATAACAAAAACAGCCCAGCATTCTCCAGCTCATCCTTTCCTCACGCTCCAAGTTCTCTTCCATCTGTCTCTTCTCTCCTATTCAATCTGCCTACCGACAGCCTCTGTGACAGCCATCAATCACTCTCCATCCCAAGCGCAGCTCGAGGGGGAGCATTTCCCCTGACACAGCATGAAGACAACATGGCCACTGTTTAAAGAGGGCGCAGCCTCCTCCCCCACCCCCAGGAGAATAAAAGAGAACAGACCTGACGCCACCGTCCCGACCACAGCTGGGTACAAAAGGCAAGGAGACATCACCAATCACACAACAACTTCAAAATACGACGCTCTCAACACTACGGTAGATCCAGCTATGCCAAAAATGCAGCTAATTTTCAGATGACGGATAAGGTTTCATGTTTCACTGTACGGCAGCATCCTTTCAGATTAGAGCGTCTAGACAGAAGAGCAAGGGTTTGATTTTTAGACTCGCTGCGTATGACCTCTGACCTGTGGCCCCCTCGCTAAAGCTTGCGGCTAGACAACAGCAGCCATATTTTATTGGTTGAAGGCAAAAGCTGGATGTTTCAGACTAAGAGAAACACCATTCCCAAGTAAACTGCTAGAAACACAGAGAGAAATGGCAAATACAGATGCCACAATTCGTGGTTCGTGTTGTAACTGTAAATAAGCAATGCTGGTGGTTTCATCAAAACATATTATGGTTTGGTTTAGGTTACCTTAAGTTAGGAATTGTCAATAACTCCTTAACTTGTAAGTAACTTCATGTCATTGTAAATGGTTATCTGTCTAAATATCCATTTTAAAAAGATCGGTTAGAAAATATGCATCAATAATAAGAGACTAAAGCTGCAGTTTTGGTCTAAGGGGTACACCATTCCTAAGTGTGCTATTAGGAGCAGTCAGAGAACTCACAATAATCAGGGTTTTTGCAGGTTTCACCAAGTCAAGTTTAAGACTTTAAGACCTTTTTAAGGCCATCAATAATTAAATATTACATTTCCATAGAGCTTAATGCTAAGGATTTTTCGATGGCCCAGCAGATTTTTTTTTTTTACTTGCCCCCTCAAAAAGTTATTTCTTAGCCACATATTTAAAATAACGTTTCAAAACAAGCAGACCCTAGTTGTGTACATACTAAAACTCTTTAAAAATAAAAACTTAAACAACAAACTGTTAAAGTATTAATCATAAATAGAGTTTTGATCAAAGATTTATTGAGATGAATTGTTGGTTATTGCATATGTGCTAAATGGATTGGGCAGCTTTACATAAACAAATTAAATTTAAGACCCGTTTAAATGATTTAAGACAAACCTACAAGACAATATTTAGTGAATTTAAGACTTTAAGGCCTAAAGTTTAGTTTTTGAAATTTCAGACATTAAGACCCCGATAATGGATTTTAATTATAACTAGTGCACTTATTACATTCTTATGTTAATCAATTTGCTTTTGTTAGATTTGTTCACTTCATGCCATTGCAAACAGCCATCTGCCTAAAAGTCTATTTCAAAAAGTGCAGTTTCAAAACATTTATCGATAAAAAGCTGGAGATTTTGATCTAAGAGTCATACCATTCCTACGTAACCTCTTGGGAATTCACTCAAAGCAAAGATGCCATAATGTTTTATTTTAATTTTAATAGCAACTAAACCAAAGTTTTTTTTTTCATGTTTTACAGTAATGTCATCCAAAATAAAACAGACTAGTCTTGGTTTAACCTGACAACAATGCTTTTGTTAGAATTTTTTTGTAACTTTGTCAATGCAATTAAGCATCTACCTTGTACAAATCCATAAAAAGTGCAATTGTGAAGTTTATATTAAAAGAGTCAGATCTTAATGCTTAAAATTCTGGCCCAAGAATTACACTATTCATACATGCTTTAAATGGAAGACAGAAAAAAACTATTGTAGATAGGCTATACACTTAAGGTATCATGTATGTTAACCAAAAGTTGGACTCATTGAACATTTATCCACAGACTGCTAAAAGCCATACATCACATATGACTCAACTGGTAGTTGAGTCATACGTGATATATGGCTTTTAGCAATCAGTGGATGAATAACTGATGTAACATTGCTTGAGGCAAAAATGGCATCAAAATGAACAAACATTTCCCTAAAAATTTAAGATAAGAGGGTAAAAATAGCCCTTTCACAGTTAAACTAAATTATTGTTGCGACTGAAGTAAACTAAACTATATTGTTCAGCACAAAAGGTGAACCATTGTTGTTTTACTTTGCTTCATGAATAAAAATTTACTAAAATGTGTCAATTTGAGATGAATCTCATTTAAATCTGCACACTCTGCATCAGCATCTTTTTGGGTTTCTTTGCAGCACTGAGGTTTAATAACCAAGCACAGGTGATTCTGTTGAGCTTTTCAACACACAGTAGCCAATCAAAGGTGTTACATTGTTCACCGCTAAAAAGGCAGTTTTGTTTGCAAATGGTAACTCAATTCTCTTATCATAAAAACAAAGGGCTGAAACTACTTAAGAGAATCCATGATTAAAACAGGATTTTTGCAGAACTTGCACTAGACCCTTATCGTGAACAGATATGTTTTTTTATGTGTAGCCAGCCAGAGTATGTGGGGTTTGTCCAAAAACAAAAAAGTGCACAGAAAAATAAACTAAAACCATGTTTCTGTACGTGTTTTGTAGTCAGTCACACAAAAATATACAACACTAGAAAATTCTTAATACACACTTAGTTAAAAAAAATACAGTAAATGATATCCAAATTAATATCTAAGACAGTCGTATCCCTTTTAACTGGGAAAAACACATCAATTTTATGAATCCTGAAATGTGGATCTCTTTAAAAGATGACGTCAGTAGTAAGCTCCAATAATCCAGGCAGCTCTTAACTTTTATTTATTTGTCTTTTTTGTTCGATTAATTAATAAATTCAAGCTAGTGTAAGAACATTTACCCACAAATCCCTTTTAAATAGCACACTTTTAAAGTTTCTCTCCTAAAAGCGCAAGGTTTTTGTCCAAGAATTGCACCTTTTCTAGATAAGGTATTAAAAGCACACAGAGAAAGTACAGGGATGTTCCAATTTAAGACTTAAATGTTAATATTAGCTATAACAAAGATTTTTTTTCACCACTTAAAATCTCATTTAGGTTATACAAAATAGAACTGACTGGGAGCAACTTTCCTAAAATGTTTTCAGTGGATTTGTTAAAAACTTCTTAGTATTCTGTATACAAATCCAATAGAAAAGTGCAAATTCAAAGTGTGATCAAGTGTCTTATGCTGGAAGTTTTGGCCTGACCACCACTTCTTAATAAATGATCACCAACAGATATAGAAATGACAAGAACAATTTTGTCACAGTAAGTTTTACATTTTTAAATACCAATTAAAGATGTGCAATATGATGAAATGCATCACATGGACAAAAAAGGTATATAGTTTTATTTTATGCTCTATTGTCACAAAAAAATATTGGTTTATGCCAATACTTATTTTTATAATTTATTTGAGCGCAATATTACATGCCATTACGAGAAGGTTTTTGAAAGCTCAATAATTGCACAATCTAGCAATATTTTTTTATTCTTATTTTGGACCGTTTGGATTGTTTTTAAAAAGAGTTTAATTTTTTTTTAAACATTTCATTTACAAACAATGGCCCTGATACTAAACAAAGTAAAAAATATCACATGGGTTTTGAAAAATTAAAAGCTGCTTTTATTCTAGCCAAAATAAAACAAGTAAGACTTTCTCCAAAAGAAAACATATTTTTAGACATACTGTGAAATTCCCTTGCTCTGTTAAACATCATTTAGAAAATATTTAAGAGAGAAAAAATGTCAAAGGAGGGCTAATAATCCTGATGACTCAAAATTATTAGCCCCTTTAAGCTTTGTTTTTTCGATAGTCTACAGAACAAACCATCATTATACAATAACTTGCCGAATTACCCTAACCTAGTTAACCTAATTAACATAGTTAAGCCTTTAAATATCACTTTAAGCTGTGTATAAAAGTAACTCGAAAATATCTATAAAAATATTATTTACTGTTATCATGGCATGGCAAAGATAAAATAACTCAGTGATTAGAAATGAGTTATTAAAACTATTATGTTTACAAATGTGTAAAAAAAATCTTCTCTCCGTTAAACAGAAATTGAGGAAAAGAATTAACAAGGGGGGCTAATAATTCTAACTTCAATGTTGTATGTGTGTGTATTTATATATATATATATATATATATATATATATATATATATATATATATATATATATATATATATATATATATTATTTTTATTATTTTTTAAAATGTTGCATACCACTTATCTCTACCACTACTATCAAACATTCCTCAATTATTACATTCTCATTTGTGCTGTGCAAAACCAAGAATGATAGGTCATGGTGCATCATCTTGCCTAAAAATATTTGTGTTAGACTTGCTAGTAACCACATGTCATTGTAAAGGGCATCTGTGTACAAATCCATTTTAAGAAGTGCAGTGCAAAGCAATTTTTTAAATATCTATCAATAATAAGAGCTTTCCTGGCTTCAATCTCTGGTCACACAGATCTTGATTTCCAATCAGACAAACATCATCATCATGTACACGACAAAACTGCTCATTCCAGCCACGCACCATCTTCATCTAGAAACAGTGACGGATCCATGGAAAATCCTGCTGACATCATTGCTATTGTCAGGATGATTACTACATCCTTCATACACCACACTGTACAGGTTTTCTTATTATACAACACAGACACTCCTCCAGAGAGGCAGGCACAAGAAAGGCAACTTTGTCCTTGAATCTGCATACGTCATGTTATAACATCATATATAACAGTCTATGTTCTCATATACTCACATAATCATGGAAAGCCTTGGCTTCGCTTGAATGTTCACATGTGTCTCTCCTCTCTGGAGCTGCACAGTAGAGGTCCCAAAAAACACTGGAATAACAAAAAGAAATGATTGAATAAATCTGCACATGCATACACAATAGAATATTCATGCTACAAATGAAAATCATTTACAGCACTCAGTTATGCTGGTTATTGATTCAGATCTCATTTTGGTTTTATTTTGTTTAGTGAATATAAATGCTATTTATATTTTTTAAAAATTAACAGCGAACATTTGTTTTTAATTTCACATTACAAACAGAAACACCTCTCTATTACAAATTTACATACAAGACCACATGTAATACAGAAATCAGATTTATTCATGACTTTATTAATCAATATCGAATCAACCACATTTAAAAAAAGAAAAAAGAAAAAAAAAAAAAAAACATATTCCAGGGCACAAAAAAATCCACTTCTTCAAAATGTCTTTATCTGTGTTTAACAGTAAGATTAAAATCTTAAACAGGTTTGAAACAACTGAAAGGAGCCCCGTTACCAAAATCTTTCTACACACTGCCTGGTGGGCTATTTACTTCCTTAGATTATGATAAAGATATTTTTTCTTTTTTTCTATGATTACTGACATGTGCAGGAACCACCAAAATTAAATACAGCATCCTAACCACACAGAACCTAAAAGGTACACTTTCAGATTTGAGCTCACAAAAAACTCTTTTGTTTATTAAAACACAGACTACATATACAATTATTATAATCACTTTCACCAGTGTTTTCTGAAAATTCAAAGGGTCTTCTTTAAAATTAAACCAAACTTTCGCATTCACACCTCTGCATGTGGTTTTGGGAAGATTTAAATTTGGGTAGGCAAAATCCATGCGGAAACCCCAAAATAGCACTTGACTTTATGAAGTTAAAAGAGGTCAAGGGTGAGAAAATAATGACAATTCTTTCTGTTTGGGTGAAATATGAATTTGTGTCTTCTCTACACCAGAGCTAAATTTGTTAAAATATTATATATAACTACTCTGTAGCATATTAGAACGCTTTTTATAGCTGCAAATAAAAAGACCTGAAACAAGGTTCACTTAATATCTTTTTTGGGTATTTAAAAATAAATTCTGAAATAAAAACTTTAAAAAGGCATATGATACAATTGAGGTTATTTGAAAATAAATATATAGCCTATAACTAATGCCATTATATCTTCTTTATTTAGTAAATGTATGTTTTTGTTTTATTTAATAAATAAATAATGTATTTTCTATTTGGGCTAATAAATTTATATTCGGGCTACCAAAAACTGAAGAGTGCCTGTCCAAAGGCTACCAGGAATTTAGAAATTTTGCGAGCCCTGTATTCATTATTTTTTTGCCCTGTTCAAACTGTATGAAGTTTGTCTGTATGATTGTTTTCAATTATCCATGTGATACAAAGGCTTTGTGTGAGAACAATGAGCAACAGAATTTAGTCAAGTATGTTTCTCACATAAAATATGGTCTGAATGCTTGTTCAGTTAACAGCACACACACTGGATATATACTTTTTTTTGTCCTTATTCAAGCTTTGGTGACCAGTATTAACCACATGAAAGAGATTGACCAAACTTTTCATTTCAGTGTCTCAAGGAGTAAAGACAGTCATGGCTTGCAAGGACAGGAGGGTTAGTAAAAAAAACAGAATTCTAATTTTGGCTAATTTTCAGAAGACAAAATTCTCTCAAAATACTCACCACCACCAGGAATGCAGGAACCCAGGGGGGTCTCCCAGCGTGATGTTCTTTTCCCATCGAATCTACAATGAATTAGAAACATATATAAATAGTTCTGTTTGATTTGTGTAAAGAACTGAAAAACTATTTGAATTTTAAAGAACGTCTAAAAGTATGGTTCTAGAATGAGCTTCTTACCTCTGACAGGAAAGTCTGAGCAGATTTCTGAGCACCAATGTGTAACAAATACTCATAAACATACAAAGCTAACCTGTAATAAAACAAAATATTAAGTTATTAAACAACAACAGAAAGTCACACTTTACAATAAGGTTCCATTAGTTCATGTATATAGTAATATAACTATACTTGTGCAGCATTTATTAGTCATAGTTCAATATTTACCAATGCCATATTAAAAAAATAAATTTACGCTAGATAGCATTAATTAATGCACTAACTTAACTTTGTTTACATTAATGCTAACAAAGATAAATAATCTAATAAATATATTGTTTATTGTTTGTTCGTGTTAGTAAATACATTAACATTAACAAATTCAACCTTTTTGTAAAGTGTTGATCAAAAAAACAAACAAACAGATCATGTTGATTGGGACAAAATTAAAAAGCACTGTGCCACACTCTTCTCAAACAATGTTTATATTAAAAATGGAACGGATTATTAATAAAATACCAACCAAAAACAAGCTAAATATCCGCTAATTACATTGGTCATGTATTTACAATTTTTAAAGAGCTCTAAAAACCCAAATTGACCAAGTCTGCACCTCAGGAACATAGAAAAAGCATAAAAACTAAACAAAAGACGGGACCCACTCCCCTCCAACACTGGCGTCTGAGGCAAAATGAAACAAGGAACACAGAAGCGCCCGTCCCGCAAGCAGAAACTATCCTAAACGGCTACCTTAAAATGCATGTAAATTTGCTTTAAAAGCCACGGTTTCGTTCTGGGTCGCAACACGATGGCCAGAGGCGAAAGCTCTGTGCCATAGGGGGACCCCAGAATGGCGCACGGACGGACACTTTCGATTCAACGCTTACGACAAGCCTATAGCAGCAGCATACGCTCCATATGCAGCCGTGCCTATACTGCCCTAACAATAGGCTACATCCAACACAATAACACACGCACGACGGGCGACGTTCAAAAAAACCTTACTTTTCCCGAGCTTGACCATCCGATGGCACGACGGAGCTTTTGCCTTTAGGAAACATGTTTTTGTATGTGCACGGGAGAGTCGCCCGCGTTCCCTTTTCCTCTATTTTCGACAATTCATCTGTCACTGCTCCAGGTTCGACTGCACAAACTAAACACACTGACGCCTTCTCAACCAACCTTGACCACCGGGGCGGGGGTGGAAGCGTGCGGTTTGATTGACAAGGGCAAGTGGCCAATTGCCGAGCGCTATTTCTCTTGCGTGAAGCCCCCGCAGTGACGTGCGCGCGGTGACCAAATAGTTCCTTCCTCCAATTTCCTGTGATTCTTTTAAAGATGGGTTGCGTTAAGCGCTGGGCTAATTAGTGCTGCATTTGTTTACTCTCAGGCATGAATGTGATGGCTGTTGTGATAATAAAAAACTGAGAGAAATCGTTATGTTATGCGAACAAGGGAATTGAGCTGAATCATTCTCTTATATGTACTGGTATGGCCTGAAAATGATTGAAATAGCTTATATTGGTGACTAAAAATAATAAATGCAATGCTAAAGAAGTTATTTATATGCTACATGTTTATTTTACACAAAGTTCATAGAATATATACAGTGTTATACTATATATTTTTGTATATTTTATAGCTGTGCATAAGCCATGTAGTGTATATGCATTTTTTATTTCCTATCCATTTAGATAAAGTTTATTGTGTGTGTGTGTGTGTGTGTGTGTGTGTGTGTGTGTGTGTGTGTGTGTGTGTGTGTGTGTGTGTAAGTTTGTGTGTAAATGGGAAGTTAAAACGTATTTTTTGTTAACAAATTCTTAAATTAACTAAAACCATTGTTTGATTTGTATTGTTATTATTTTTATGAAAATACATAAAATAGGCTACATAAAATATTGTATATTATTATTAGCCAATTATTTATTCCACAGGTAACTCTACAAGGTCAGTGTTGATCCTGAGTAATGACCTCAGTCTACCTTAACAAGTTTCTGGGCGTCACTGTAACCTCACAGGGCTTGAGGAGTCGAGCGCAGAGGGGACTCTGACTGGGAAAATGAATGTCTTATTGCGTATTTTAAGACATCTTGCAAAGATTCAGACAACACACAGACTTGTTTCCTTTTTCGTGTGAATGACAGCGCTACAAGATTAATTCACGTAAGTTGCTCGTTACTTTCTTTGTCAAACTCAAAATGCTTACTAATTAGTTCAAACGCAGTGGACAGTCAATGTGCGAACTATAGAAAAAACACTTCAGAAAACATCTAGACATGCTAAAACATTGTTATTTTATCATTGAAATTGATTTTTTCTTCTTTTAAAAGTTACATTATTCTCAGCAGTCTATAAGCTTATTATCGTAAATCTAGCTGTAACATCAATGATAACAAAACATTTATGAATGAGCAAAAGTATGTCCGTTAACAACAGGTGACACACACGCAAGAACAGTTTTTCCTGGTCATAATTCACTTTTTGACAAGTTCATATGAGAATTGAGCATGAAAAACGCTGAATAACGGCCAAGGCTCGATAATTCTATGGTTGTTTACTCTTTCAGGTGCAGGTTTTATGTTTACGCTTGCAGGTGCAAACTTGTAAAACACCCGAAACTGAACTATAAATGAAGAATATTAAGTGTAACAGATTGGTATATGTTCCTTAATAACAAAATATATTTCGCAGCATTTGTCTTGAAACAAACATAAATGAGTTAAGCTTATTAATCGCATTGGCACGTCCATTTTTCAGACAAAAACGGCTTTGTCCTGTTTCTGATCTAGCTCCAATTCTCCTACTTAATATTGTTTTGCTTTCAGATTGCACAAGTTCAAACATGTATGCATCACATGTGCATGGTGCGAGCTATTTTTAGAATAATCGTGCGTTTTAATATACCTTGGTGTGTCACAAATGGGGTTTCCCCCCAAACAAATTAAAGTTTGTAATATTTATGTGAATATTAGCCTATATATTATAGACATTTAATAAAACACAAAACACTTTATTTTTGATGGTCCATTTGTGTATTAGTAGACTGTCTGCTTAATAGGCCTATCTGTTGATACAGCTCCATCAACAGACTATAAGAAACTTTGCAAGTACATGTCAACGTCAACTTACACTAACCCTAACCTAACAGTCTACTTCTTTAATGAGAATTAGTTGGCATACAGTTGAAATCAGAATTATTAGCCCCCTTGAATTATTAGCCCCCCCCCACCCCCCCCACCCCCCCCCCCCCCGCTTTTTTTTACTTTTTCCCCAATTTCTGTTTAAAGGAAATATTTTTTTAACACATTTCTAAACATAATACTTTTAAAAACTAATTTCTAATAGCCGATTTTATCTGCGCCATGGTGACAGTAAATAATATTTTTCTATATATTTTCCGCTGTAACAACCCCTGATGAATAAAGGGGCTAAGCTGAAGAAAAATGAATGAATGAATGAAATGTATTCATTTTAATCTACATCTAAAGCTTACATTTTTTTCACAAATTTTGGTTGAAATAACCCATCATTTTTTGATTGTTGGCATGCATATTACTCTAAATAAAGGATAACAGATGTCAGACCATTTAATTATTAATAACTACACAATACACAAATAATACAAATCTAACATAATGATGTGTGCATTATTTTCAAATAATTCAATTAGGGCCATTGGAGTAAATTATTCTGCTTGTGCTACGATTATCAAACCAGAGTAACTGTTCAGATGTTGTATTTCAAGACATTTGGCAGGTGCCACTGTTTGGACTAGTTTTTTTTCATATTTTTCCTCAAATGACTTCTGTTTTGATTTGTGATGGTTGTAGGCTATGAAATAACTTAAATAATTTGGTGTAGTAGGGTGACGCGGTGGCTCAGTGGTTAGCACTGTCGCCTCACAGCAAGTAGATCACTGGTTCCCACCAAGGGAAAGACAAGTGGTATAGGTGAATTGAATACACTACATTGTCCGTATAGTGTATGTGTTTTGATATGAGAGTGTATGGATGTTTCCCAGTGATGAAAACATAATAGTTTTAAAAACTAATTTCTAACTGATTTATTTTATCTTTGCCATGATGACAGTAAATAATATTTTACAAGATATTTTTCAAGACACTTCTATACAGCTTAAAGTGACATTTAAAGCCTTAACTAGGTGTATGTAAGAGTTTATGTATATTTCCCAGTACCGGGTTGCAGCTGGAAGGGCATCCGCTGTGTAAAATATATGCTGGATAAGTTGGTGGTTCATTCCGCTGTGGTGACCCCTGATAAATAAAGACACTACGCTGAAGGAAAATGAATGAATTTGGCGTAGTGATATAGAACTAATCTTCCTGGAACTACATCACCTGTGCATTTGCCTGAAAATAATTGCACACCTTTGATGTTCATCAGCCAATCTGAATCAAGCATTCAACAGCCATAATATAAATTAAAATACACAAATTTATCACAAAATGTGTGTATGTTAAATATGTTTGGCTGTGCAGTGCACGTTTGTCTGATTAACAGACTGCGCATAGATAATAAACCGGAAGACAATGCAACTTGAACTTGTGTCCTGCAGCCTGAGGTGATCCCAAAACTTTTCTTGATGGTTTAAAATATTTTCTATCTATGTATCATTTAGGTCATTATTTTCACCGTGATCTGTTCTGGTCTTCATCACATTAATGCCGAAAGGAATTTTCTCTGATTTTAAATCTGCTGCAAGTGGAGCACTTTCAAGTAGCCTTATTTTTGAACTAAACCGGTATGACTAATCCCTTCTGAAATGACTCAAGATTGCTTTGGCTCTTGAAAATAAAAGTAAAATCCAAAGGGCATGTAGTCGCTGATTTACATGCATTTGAACCA
This sequence comes from Danio rerio, assembly GCF_052040795.2. Lineage (NCBI taxonomy): Eukaryota > Metazoa > Chordata > Actinopteri > Cypriniformes > Danionidae > Danio > Danio rerio. The sequence goes on along the minus strand of NC_141028.1, from coordinate 19,904,677 downwards.
CATGTTAATAAAAAAAAAAACATGTTTTGAGTCTTTTTGACATCACACCTTAATAATGTTCAGGAAAATCATATTATAGTCTAATGCTCACACCAGTGCAGATCACCATCATACAGACACACAAATAAACTTCTTATTGTGCATATGTTGCATCAGCAGAGCCCTAGTCATGGCAAGTGAGACCCGGGATCCTGCACTGCTGCAAGAGCCTTCAGTGTTTATTCTGGAGAATGGGGAGATGTACAGAAACCAAACAGAAGTGAAGATGAGCCAGATAGTCCTTCCCTGCCATGCAAACCACTGTGGAGAACTGAGCGCTGGGCAACTGCTCAAGTGGATGGATTCCACCGCCTGCCTGTCTGGTTTGTCAGGAGAATTTCTAATATTAGAAACAAAGTGCATTGCTGTTTGAGCGCATCCATGAGTGTTTTTATTTTATTTTATTCTTGACTTTTTTTAAAATAATTTAATTGTTATTATTATTATTATTATTATTATTATATTATATATATTCTGTTGTCAAACTAAGTCATTTCAAGTTGATTACGCAGTGCAGAAAAATCTTTTAAAGTGATCCAATTTCAGTCTTAATCATTGCTGTCAGCTCCAGAATTCATGTAAACTCCTCCACACCATATGCTTGTACTAAGTGTCATTAGAAATCACAGATGGAGGAGTCTGTACAGTTTGGACTATGATTTCCATCCTCTTAGCGTGAATAAACAGAGTAACGGGCTGGTGAGAAAGTTTATTAGCAGTTGGAACGATTTTTAATCGCATTTAACTGGTAAAAGGCAAAAGCATTTCTTCTGAGAATTTGGCTAAACCTTTGTGGCACTGTGAAAAGCACAGATGGTGGCTGGTAACAGCTTTGCAGGCATCTCTTAATGCTGCACAAAATGTTTGCGTTTCACTTTGTTCTGTAGCGCTGAACATTTTTTTTACTTCTTCTTTCAGATTCACTTGCACATTTGCTTTCGAGAATAACCTGTTTAAATACTTGCTAGGGGTGTAAACATTTATTAATCGTCAATATTTGCTCTTGTCCCCAGCTGAGAGACATGCTGGCTGCTCCTGTATCACAGCCTCGGTGGATGATATTCACTTTGAAACCACCATAGGGTAAAAACATTTACAGCAAGTAAGTGCAGTTTTTATATAATTACTAAAACATATTTAGCTGTTTTTTTGTTGTTGTTTTTTTAGGATTGGACAGGTTGTGAACATTACAGCCAAAGTCAACAGAGCCTTTACATCCAGCATGGAGGTTTGTGGGAACATCTAGCACGGATAAGCAAGAACAAATTTTTTTGTTATGTGAAATCAAACATATAGGCTTTATCCTAAATGTTGTGTAAACAAATAGAAAAACAGCACATTCATTTGTTGGAGAAAGTGTACGTCATGCAGATATTTTGATACCAGTCTGCATATATGATGAACTTATGGATATATGATGTGGTTATGCTAATCTTATTTAAATACATATTGAGAAAAACAGATTCATATTTAGTAATGCATGATATTTTTATTATAATATTAATGATTTAATAATATTATTAGAGATGCTATACAGAATTCATAAACAATAGGGTATATATATACAGTATATTCAGTTAAAGTCAGAATTATTAGCCCCCCTGAATTATTAGCTCCCTTGTTTATTTTTTCCCCAATTTCTGTTTAATGAAGAGAAGATTTTTCCAACACATTTCTAAACATAATAGTTTTAATAACTAAATTATAACAACTGATTTATTTAGTCTTTGTCATGATGACAGTACATAATATTTTACTAGATATTTTACAACACACTTCTATACAGCTTAAAGTGACATTTAAAGGCTTAACTAGGTAAATTAGGTTAACTAGGCAGGTTAGGGTAATTAGGCAAGTCATTGTATAACGATGGCTTGTCCTGTAGACTATCGGAAAAAATTTGTAGCTTAAAGGGGCTAAAAAACTGATTTTATTCTAGCCGGATTTATAAAACAGACTTTCACCAGAAGAAAAAATATTATCAGACATACTGTGAAAATTTCCTTGCTCTGTTAATCGGTTCGGCTATTACAGAAGTCATTTAATACCAGTTTCTAACATTCTTAAATATCCTTTTTTGTGTTCAAGAGAAAACAGAAAGCTTTAAGATCCCTTAAGGATGAGTGAATGCTTTTGACAAACTATCCTTTTAACCCTTATTTGCTGTTGGGGATGTTTTCATCCACTCTGTGGTGATTTTGAGTTTTAATTTGGCCATAACTTTTTCTGTGTTTTAGCTAGCAGAATGATTTTTGGTGACAAATCTTATTTTGACACATATTTTGAGATGTGTCAAAGGGATGATTTAAGTAAAAAAAAAAAAAACTCAGCAATACACTCTGGGCAAATTTACTACGATTTGAAAGATGGAAACATCAACTGAATTAATCTACTTTAAAAATGCTTCAGAAAAAAAATTTCTATCAATTTTTTTTTTTTTTTGCAAAAATCTGTTAATCAACCTCAGTCCTGATCAAAACTACTAAATTGCTTAGAAAATTACAGGGTTTTAACTTTTTAATGGTCAAATTATCATCATAAATGATTTCACTGATTTGATGAAAAAAAACACATACAAAATGACTTATTTTTTATATAAAAAGCAACTGTGAACTGGATTTTTTTAACCTTTTATCAAAGTTTTGGACATGTGAAACAACATTGACTTTGATGCATTGATTAATCCTCTCTAATTTACTGTCGGTGACTGTTTTTACCCCATTGACTTCAATTATAGACACACTTTTTTGATTACAAAACCACAACACCATATAATCATGCATTTTCGATTGCTGGTGGTTCCCTGTTGGGAAGAGGTACAATTTGTCATTTTTGCTGTTGATCATCAGTTGGCGCAATTAACCCTTTAGATAGGCCTGTCCAAAAAACAAGCTTTGTTTCTGCAGGATTTTATATGTAGTATAACAGCAAATTAAAGTGTGTGTATATGTGTCTGAGTGTGTTGCATGAGTGTGACCTTTATGCATTTATCTTGATGTGTCTGTGAAAATCAAAATATGCATCGCAGCGCTCAAAACTACATGGAGTAAACAAAAACAAAGACTGTGTATTAATGCACCATCAAATGTGGTTATAATGGAATTCAATAAGGGCAAAAACAGCCACCAATAGTAAATTAGGGAGAAAAAAAAATCTAACAATCCATCAAAGACAATGTTGTTACTAATCGTTTACATGTCCAAGACATGTAATTAAAAAATCCAGAGTCCACAACTACTTCATATATTAAAAATACGTCATTTTGTGTGATTTTATTTTACCAAATTAGTAACATCATTTGTGAACTTGGCAATTAAAGTGTTAAAATCCTGTACTTTTCTAAGCAATTAAGTAGTTTTTATCAGGACTGAGGTTGATTAGTAGATTTATGCAAAAAAAAATTGAAAAAAATAAAATAAATACATCTGATGCATTTTTATAGCATTTTAGTTCAGTTTATGTTTTCATCGCAAACATACCTAAAGAACAGTAAATTTGAACAGTGCAATTAAGTTCAGTTGTAGTAAAGCTAAATGTGTGACTATGATTCTCAGGTTGGGATTTCAGTGAGTTGTGAGGATCTCTTCAGTGACAGACAGTGGAAAGTCTGCCATGCTTTTGCCACCTTCGTTGCTCGTCGTACAGAAGCAGGAAAAGTAAAAAGCATCCAGTCCAACCAGTTCACAACAAATCCTTTTTACAACATCAAATCAGATCTTTAAAAAAAAACTTGGATTTGGTCCATGTCTTGTTAGAGCTGTGATTTGGGTTTGCGCAGGTACAGCTGAAGCAGGTGATTCCACACACGCAGGCAGAGCAGATGGAGTACAGCCTTGCCGCCGAGCGCAGGAGGATGAGACTAATCCATGCAGAGATAATTAACGATCTTCTTAGCAGCTGCTGCTCTCAGACAGGTGAGCAGAGACACTCACTTTCTCCAGGTGTGTTTGTTTACTTCCAAGACTTTGAAGAGAGAGGGCTCAGAAATGCTTGCCACGTGAAATGAGTCATGAATCAGAAGTTGAGCTCTGATTAAAGGTGTCTTTCGGTTTGTTTGGTGTCTCATCACGAGCATTCTGCCAACACTCATTTAAGTGTATATATGTACAGTAAACCTTACAAAGCATCACGTGGGTTGAAGTGTGTAGAATAAATAGTCTGTAAGATGCAGTGATAAGTGGTGCTCTATGTGTTTGCCAGTGAGTGAGTGTCTGGATTACCAGGATGCCGTGTCTGCAGAGAGGACTCGAGTAGAAAGCGTCGAGCTGGTGCTCCCGCCTCATGCCAATCACCAGGTCAGCACCTTTGGTGGACAAATCATGGCCTGGATGGAGAATGTAGCCACCATATCTGCCAGGTGTACAGTCACTGCTCTGTTAAAGTCATACAATCTCTTTTAGGATACTTTATTTCTGTTATTAAATTATTTGTTCGATTTAGCACGTTAAAAATGGAAACACTTCACTTAAAGGGGGTGTTTTTTTTTTAAGGACAGTCATAACACCTTTATAGTTATGACATGACATATGCTTGCTTATCACAAGTGTATTTCACTGTTATGACATTTTAAATGCAAAGTTGACATTTTTTGAGAATTTGACATAAATACATCATAACTTGACATTCATATGACAACTTGAAATTATCAAGACAGCATAACTAGTCATAAATCTGTCATAAACTGGAGTGTTATAAGGCCATTACAATTGTGTCATGAATATTTTTCTGATCACTTTTTCAGTGAAACTAAATGAACTTGTCAACCAAGGTTCAATCTAAAAATGTATCTCTATATGCATTTCTGGAGACCACCAAATACGTCCCAGGAGCTACGGTTTTTGCAGTTTTTTATTTTCGCTTATCTACCAGAGGCCAATGTGTATGCTTTTTGATCTCAAAATTCTCTTCAGAGTGCCATTTGCACCTGCTGTTCTCATGTAAATCCACCAGAGGCCGCTGTCGATTACCTGTTTGACTGACTGACTGACTGACTGACTGACTGACTGATCGGTTGACCCACCATCCTCCTTCCATAAACCCAACCAATAGTGTTTTAAAAAGCACAGATTGACCCGACCACCCACTTCCCTAAACCAAACTGACAATTTTAAAAAGCAATCCAGAAAAAGAAAAGCCCTTGTCTGATTTTTACCATGTTTTACCACATTGTCAACCTGTTATTTACTCGTTTATTTTATTTTTTGGAGGCCGTCCATATGAAGGTAAGCAGTCAGCTGATAAGCACAAAAAAAGGAACGGCGTCATACTCCCCCAAAGCATTCGTTTTTAAAACAAAATGTAGCCATACAAACTTTTGGCTACATAATTCGCCGTCTCCAGAAATGTATATAGTGCTACATTTTCAGGATGAGCCTATGTTGGAATTTGTCATTACAATTTCTCAGTAAAAGTGTCAATACTGCTGTAACAACATGATTTATATTTAATGAAATTTTATAGACATTTTCAATCTGTATCATTGTAGTATTACTGACAATGAAAACATATTAATGATGATGTTATAAAATTCCAGACAAAATTATACAGATTTAAGACAAGTTATGTTGTTGAGTTGTCAAGATTAAAGCCTTTTTTACACTTATAGACCTTTCCGGAAAATTGCAGGTAATTTGTCTGTATGTGTGAACAGGCCCTTTTTAAAAACACCGGTAAATTAATTCCAGCAATTTTCCGGAAGGAGAAGTTGTAACATTACCTGTAATTTGCCAGAATGCTGCGCTGTGTGAACGCAGAAGGAAGATTGCCGGAAAGAGCGCGTTCATGTCTAGAACGCACTGATGTGAGACATTTACTTTAGCCAATCAGAACACTCAGTCGCATTCACATCCGCGCGGTTTATGAAAATAAAAGCCTTTGAATATTTTTCCAGACACATTTAGCTGCTAGATGTTAGTCAGATAACGTTTATATGTTCATTCTTAATGCCAACTGTGTAAAAAATGATCAGTAAAATGCTTATGATAAACCGCTGTTTGCTCACCTTCAAGCTCTGCTTGACGCGTGTTCACGTAAAGGAGCCGGTGAGCGCCAGCACACAAATATTATGAACATCTCAACATCTGAAAGTATTTCTCCACATGTTTTCCATAAGTTGTTCACAATACACAATTTGTAATGTAGTTAAGTGTGTAAACAATTAGCTGTAGTTCGAGTTTCTGCCTTTGGATGTCTCACAGAGCAGCTGCATGAATGCTTTAAAGCTTTAAATAAAAGTGAAACCATCAAGAAAAGGCAGATCTTTTCTTGTTTAGAAATACAAGCGCTGCTGTTTATTGCTCATTTCTGGTTAATGATGTCAGAATTTACTGGTATTTTGGAATGGATGTGTGAATGATCTTTTCCTGAAAATACGAAACATCCGTGCCTGTGTGAACACCTTTTTTTTTATTTACCGGTAAAGTCGTTCTGGAAATTTTACGGATATTTACCGGTATCACTATGTGAAAGGGGCTAAAGACAGGTTGTGATGTATTTGTTTATGTCAAGTTGTCATAAAAAACACATCTAAAATAATGTTGTCATTGCATTTAAAATGACACAACTGAACTAATGACGTTTAATGACAGCTGTCATACGCTTGTATAAAATCTCATTCATGACACATATCATGATTATAAAGACTTCATGACAGTCTTATGAATGCCCCTTCAAGTAAAGTGTTACCCAAAAAAATCAATGATATTTATTTATACTGTGTATGCTTTTTCCTCTAGTCGCTTGTGTAATGCTCACCCAACTCTGCAGAGCATCGACATGTTCCACTTTCGTGGCCCCTCCCACATTGGAGACAGACTAGTGCTGAAGGCAATCGTAAACAATGCTTTCAAGAAAAGGTATATCCAAAAACTGTTTTTATGTTGCATCATCAGTTGGCCACATTGGATAGCAGAACATAAACAATGCCACTGAATTAAACGAAACTTAATTATTTTGTTGATTGCTGCTGCTGAAAATTATTCACTTCAATTTCAATTCATAAATAAGCAGAACAATATATTCAGTAGTACAGGGGGATTCAAAAAGAATACCTACATTTTGAAAACCTGTATTTAATCAAAGAAACATGACGGAAACTTGGGAAATTAATCAATGTGAAGAGTACTTAAAGTTTCATAGTTCATAGATGCTCAATATGACCCCCTGCAGACACTCGAGTGACATCAACCCAAAAGTTGTGGTATTCTTTTTGAATCACCCTGTATATTACTGTACAATTTGTTGTTTACATTCGAGCAAATTATCTCCATAATGGCAATGTGCATATGGATAACTCAAATAAATCCTAAATCCCTCTATATTAGGAAAAAAATGTGAAACATGGGATGGATATATAAGGGTGTTTTCATACCTATAGATAATTTGCTTTGTTCCAAGAATCATGAATAGACCCCAAGAGACTGGTCTGGATGCAGACCTAGTCCAGTTCTATTTTGGGGCCGAGACATACCAAGCTGTAATCACACAACTAGCACCAATGAAACCCAACTGTGTTGTCACCTTGCATTGGCTTGTGTCTGGACTAAAAAGCTGCATGTGAACACACCAAATGGACAAAAGCTGACTGAAACAAGTGCCACATTCTATGCCTGCACACGAGCATGTGTCTTTGCACTGTGGGAGGCAGTAATCTGATTTCTCTTTCAACAACGGGAAACCAACGTCTGACGTGCACAAAGCATAACACAAAGCAGCATTTAGCAATATTATCACAGTAATTGTCAATTACCACTAAGGGATTTGCACCACAAATATGTCTGATAATCTAATAAGTGAAGTTTCACAAACTAATATGAGAGGAGTATGTGATATGCTGGTTAGCGGCTGATCCTCTTTGCAAGCCATCTTCGTTTTGGAGAATCCTCCCATCTACCCCATCTCCCCCCTTCTTCCTTTACCAGGGGGAGCTCTCGAGAACTACCTGATCTCGTACCCCCTTACGCCCCATTCACACTTGGTGTCAGAGCTTCCCATTCATTTTGAATTGGTGACGTCAAGCTTTGCCAAATTGAATTGTGTCCGTTGACGCTGCTTCAGTGGCGTTGCTCGCTGCAGAAGTTTCTCAACTTCAAGCACCAATGGAAGCGTCAGCCAATCAGATTGCTTTATGCAAATTCCCCAGCTCAGACAGTAGCCAATTGCAGATTTGTTTCATTGGCTGACGCTACTATGATGACCGTGTTAGCCCCAACTTTAGACACGCCCTCCGTCAAGCGTTGACACTGAAGCCCCCTAGTGAATTGGGCATTACATGCTTATCAACCAAACAAGAAGTGTATCTCCGTGTTCAGGGTCCTCTTCCAGCACAGCATGCCAAACCAGCTAATATTATGAAATATCTAGGAGTGAACGCTTTAATCCATATAGTTTGCAAATATTTAAGAAATGTAGCGAAATTCCAGCCGGCCTCTTTGTGGTCCTTCTTGACTTGAACTGTTTACTTGCTATATCACTTCACTACATCACTCGCGCTCTGATTCTTTGCTTAATAATCAGTCAGCCTATGGTTCGACACTGATTCTACATGATGAATCAGGCCAACATGATCCAATGTTAATGCAACAAGAGCCAATGTATGGAACACATCAAACCAACTAGCTGGACCGACAGACTAACGAAACCCAATGGTCAACCCTTAGCTTGGTGTGCTTGGTGTGTCCCAGCCTTTACATGCACTTTACATAATAACTCATGAATGATGTAATAAAGTCTGGTTAATTCTTCCAATGGTTTAGGTTGCTTACTTATTACAAGCAAACCAATAAAGTGTTTGTTTTCAAGTGGGGTGAGACCATCTCATTAAGGCGAGCTCAGACTGATTTCTAAAGCAGTAGACATTAAAATTTTGACATATTTCTAAATGAACTGAGCTAAAGTTGGAATCAGAAGCTACAATTCAGAGGGACTCAACAAACTTGAACAACAGAAGATGATAAAATGTCGCCTAAACAGATCAATCAATTTCTGCTAGAACATTTAAATGGTAGGACTAGAATTCTGCATAAACAACATAAAATATGGATCCATCTTGTATTGTAATAATAGTTCTGGCTGGCGGTTGATGGAGTTAAGGTGTGGGGGAAATTTGTTTAGCACACTTTGGCCCCCCTAGTATAAACTGGCATAATTTAACTGAGCAGTGCTGCTGACCTTCAGGAGCACAGTGTGTCCATGTTGTGATGGCTTCCAAATCTGCAGCATCAGCATGATCTATAAAGAAGTCAATATAGACAGGTCAAAATCTCTGATTGATATTTCCAGCACCTCGCTGAACCTTTGACAACAACAAGCAGTCAGTTCTGAAGGCAAGATGTATTTAATAATGTTCCAGTGAGAGTAACAGCTGTTATGTTGTATGTGCTCTTCTAGTATGGAGGTGGGAGTGTGTGCGGAGGCCTATCAGGGTGGAGAGCCTCTGCGACACATCAACACCGCCTTCATGACCTTTGAGGTCTTGGACAATGACAGGAAGCCATGCACATTGCCAAGGATTCGACCTGAGCCTGTGGTGAGCACTGTTGCATTCTTCAAATCTCTCACATGGTGGAAGAGTTTAACTTGTTGACTAGGAGATTCCAGGATGAGTTCAGTAGAGTGAAACTAAATGAATTCTAGAAATGAATGTTTTGCTTGGTGTTTTTTTTAAATGTCCATAATCTTCTCATCCTTTCTTTTAAGGATGGCAAGAGGCGCTTTCAAGAAGCCATAGCCAGAAAAAAAATCCGTCTTGACAGGTAGGATTCTGAAGATTGAGTCTGTTATAATAGGAAATGTAATTCGATGACTTATTATGTCAAAGTTTTCTTTAAAGTTAGTTAAATTCCAGCATCGGATGGTAGATCATAATTTTGCTCTCCTTTTACAGGAAATACATAATATCCTGTAACCAAAGTGAGGTTCCTCTGTCGGTTCCTTGGGACCCAAGTAATCAGGTATACTTATCTGTTTTAAAGTCTGTGTGAAATCAAAATTTACAATGTTTATTTTACAAGCACACATTGTTATTCTTTAGGTGAACAATTAATCCCTCCAAGTTAATCCACTGAAAAAAGTTAGTTTTAATAATCTTTAATAAAAGTCTGACCATTACCTTCTGAGTTTGGAACGGTGGTCCTTTGTTGACATCAGTTTGACAGCTATAGCCACAATATTCTTAACCACATCTCTCTTACCATTAGATTAATATGATAGAATGATGCACAGATAGAAAGCCCCGCCCCCTAATCAATATACCATTTTAAATGGAAGTACATCAAAATACTGTAATAATAGTCCTAGCAACTTTCGTTTCACATTGACCAAAGGGTCATGAAACCCCCTTCTTTTGGTTCAAGTGCACCTCAGATTTTTTAAGGGGACATCATACTGCTCAGTGAGCGTCGTCTTTCGGATGAGACGTTAAACCGAGGTCCTGACTCCCCAGGATGTCCTTTGATAAAAAGTAGGGGTTTAACCCTGCCATCCTGGCCAAATTTGCCCACTGGCAACAGGATTTTAAAAATGCGTCTGAATGGTACCGAACTCAACTGATAAACTGAGCTCTCCAGACAAAAATGCTTGCTGCAAACCAACAGTTTCACTGTATCGGCCCTGACAGCATCGCAGGGTAAACATGCGACAAAACTCGTGGATCATGGAAACAAACAAATACGACCCTTAGTGAACAGCTAAATACTGCTGGACGTGCACTGACGCAGTCTTACCCAGTCATTGGGTCACACAGTTTGGCAGGTCTGCCTTGCCTTCGATAAAGCACATGCTGTCATGAATAATTAAGAAGTGGTGTCTTCTCATAGGATAAGAAAATTCCGCTATGAAAAATAATGAAAAACCGACGCGTCACCCCTCCACTAGCAGATTCGCACTACATTAAAAATTTTGATCCCGCCCCAAATTGATTTTAAACCTAGAAGATGAATAAAGACAAAAGCTCAAAATTATCCAGTTTTCCCAACACAAACAGGTTCTAACATTGTCTTAACTGATGCCCAACACACACAAATCTGGTAAAAAAAATAAATAAAAAGTACTCGAGATTGTCTTTAAACATTAAGAGCTACAAATGTCATAGACAAGCTCAAACATTTAACTGAACCATGTGATTATTCCATATCTTGGCAGATGTATCTCAGTTACAATAATGTTTCGGCACTTAAGATGTTGGCTGCCCGAACCAACTGGGTCTTGACCTCTGAGAAAAATAAGGTAGGTATAGGTATAATAATTAAATTTGAAGTTTTGCTTTCTGTCCTCTTGAGATTATATAGGTAACTTGAGTGTACAAAAATGGTGTGTACACTTGAGAGAAATTTATGGAGTGAAATTTTGCACACAGGTGAGTTTATACACTCTGGAGGAGAACCAGGTGTTGTGCTTTAAGGTGGAGACCCATGTGGCTGTTGCAGCTGAGCAGGTGTTTCTCCTACTGTCTGATCTAAGGCGAAGGAAGGCGTGGGACCACCACTACCAGTATGTAAAATGTATTTTTTCTGCAAGCTGGAGAATAATAATAATTTCAACTATATTGACACGCCTGGGGGAATCTACTTTGCTTATTAAGCATTTGCAGATGTTTGTTATTCCCAAACAATCAATCTAACCAGAAATTGATCAAATCAAGTCATGTTTTATCTAAGGAAATTATATCCCTCTTTTGAAACTATATCCAGCCCACACACTGTTTTAAAACATTAATACAATCCAAGTCTGAAGAGAATTTCAGCACATGAACTTGCAGAAAATAAACATTGCTTTATGATTTCTTATGCTTTAGCAGTATTCAGGTACAGAAATGGTTTGTTCTTATGTCAAGCAGGTTTGGTTGAGCTTTTGTTTATATTTGCTAATCGCTGTGTACATTTGAACAAAAAGCCTAAGTGATCATGTTTCTTCAAAAGATTTGCACTAATTCACCTTCCTTGATATGTATTTGTTTTTTTAACTCCACTGATTTTTAGGTACCAGAGTCTTGGGTGAATATGCTTTCAATTGTCAGAGGGAGAAATAAGTTTCTCTTTTTATTAAAATATCTTAATTTGTGTTCCAAAAAATGAGCAAAAGTCTAAGAAGTCAGTCACAAAGTCAACTGGGACCAACACACTTTTGTTGATACACTTTTATGGTCCACAAATCATGTTCATACAGGTTTGAAGGGACAAGAGGGTAGAACTGGTTTTAATTTTTTAAGCGTTAATTTTTTAAGTTTTGTGAAATGTCTACGGCAAATTTGAGAAATCTTACAGGTTGTCTGCCACAATGGTGGGCGTATAAGTTAAAATGATAATCAACCATGTCAAATGACCTGATTTAAGCTTTAACGTTGATATTTTAATTAATGCAGAGAGTGTGAAGTAATAACAGACTCAAACGAAGACGACACCATCTACCGTGTTTTCACCCCTTCTGTGACTAAAGGAGGCAAAGGCCAGGACTTCATCCTCCTGGCATCCAGGAGGTGCCCTTGTGATTCTGGGTAATCCTCTAATACATTCATTTAACTTTACTTCGGTTTAGTCCCTTCATTTATCAGGGGTCACCACAATGGAATGAATGCCAACTTATCCAGCATGTTTTACACAGTGGACTTCCAGCTGCAACCCAGCACTGGGAAGCATCCATACACACTTATTCAAACTCTATTTACCTAAAGCGCATGTCTTTGGACTGTGGGAAGCACCCGGAGGAAACACACACCAACATGTGGAGAACATGCAAACTCCACAAAGAAATGCCAACTGGTCCAGCGAGGACTCGAACCTGTGACCTTCTTGCTGTGAGGCAACAGTGCTAACCACTGAGCCACCTAATCCTCTAATACAGAATCTCTATATTTTGTTTTTTAAAGAACCAAAATAACACATCTTTGTCTGTTTCAGAGACCCTTATTTGATTGCCTTGCGTTCTGTTACCTTGCCGGCGTATCCTCCCACCGAAGACTACAACAGAGGAGAGGTGCTCTGTGCTGGCTTCAGTATATGGGAAGAGGAAAACTCTTTCACTAAGGTAATTCATATACACAGAAACCCAAATGGACATCTGTAATGAATGATTGAATAAGTCGTAGTTCAAGAGTTAACACAACTTTACACTCTCTTCAACTGAAATACTGTGCGGACATTAGCCAATAACACCATTTATAACTCCGGTTTAGAATCTGCTTACAGTAGTTCCCGGTTCTGCCACATAGGTGTTAAAGTACTAAAGGTTAAGTGCGTCTGGCTTAGATGCTGATGTATGCATTTCTCTCAGATTTCATACTACAACCGGGCCACTCCTGGCGTGCTGCCCTACATCTCCACTGACATCGCTGGGCTTTCCTCCAGCTTCTACCGCACCTTTGCCTCATGTAGCGCTTTCCTGGAGAATAATAAAGACAGCCTGGCTTCTCTGCCCACCTCCATGCTGCGAGAAACCTCAAAGAGAAGCTGAAGTCAACTCTCAGTGCTCTTCAGAAATTCATTTAGGGGACTTTCACACCTGGCACGTTTGCTCCTTAAGCTTGTTTGGTTAGGTTGTATGTGAATCTCATATCAAAACAATTGTTCAGAGATCTGCCTGAAAACTAATTATAGAACAGAAAACCACTCACTTTGTGAAAAATACCAGTGTTTGATTTTCTAATGCCTCTCAGACAGTTTGAAATGACCAATGAAATGAGAGTTAATGTTATAAATATTGGCCTTTTTTAGAAATATTGCCTTTAGAAAGTGAACTGAACCCACAAGAAATTGCAGGTCAGAGCAAAGCAGACCATTTACTGGTGTGAAAATGCACTAAAAATACATTGTTAGGGTCAAAAATGTCACTGTAGAATTACACATTTGAATTCAATGTAAAAGATCATGAATCTGTAGGTGCATAAAACTCTTTCTGTATGAATTGTGAAAAAGGCATAACTGTCATTAGCAGGAGAGTTGATTTTAAAACGTGGTCATGGTTAATATTATTAAATAAAAAATGTTTCTTTAGATTTCACCTTTATAAGCTAGAATTCAGGGTCATGTGCAATATGTAAAACTCTATAGGGTAATTATATTGCCTAATTACCCTAATCTACCTAGTTAACCTACGTAATTAATGTAGTTGGGCCTTTAAATGTCATTTTAAGCTGTATAGAAGTGTCTTGAAAAATATGTAGTCAAATATTATTTACTGTCAAAGATAAAATAAATCAGTGATTAGAACTGATCTGTATAAACTGTATATCTGTTCTTAATCAAAAATCTGATATTACAATAGTATTTTTTTAGTTGCTTAATTAGAAAGTGCATTGACGATTCAATTAATGTGGATTTATTTGTGATGTAAAGGTAGAAAGTGCTATGACGATTCAATAAATGTGGATTTATTTGTGATGTGAAGTTAGAAATTGGTGGCTTTAACACTAGTTTTTCTCTTGACTAGTCCCTGACGGACGGAGGTGGATGTGTGTGTGTGTGTGTGTGTGTGTATAGGAGAGTATTTTTGGATCCATGTTATATAATCTTTGGATTCTGAAAAGCAGAGCAGATCCCAATTTTTAGTAATATAATCAGACAAATACTATACTCCATATTATATAGTAACTTTGCTAACTAACCAACACTTCAATGTAATCGTCCATATTAAACGGAGAGTTCAATCAAAAAGCATGAATGCATTTATTGTTGCTTAGTGCATTTGCATGTGTTATATCTGAGCACAGCCCTCGCTATTGAGATGTGCTCTCGGCTAAAACTGCAAACCATCTCCTGCTCCTGGATCCTCCTCTTCTTATCCTCCATGAACTGGCAATGTTTCTGCCGTGCCTGATGGATGTCCTGCTCCAGCTTGGCTCTCTGGAGAGTGAGAGTTTTCTCCGTATCTTCTCTTTCGCGCTCCTGACGAAGGCGCATTTCTGTCCTCCGGTCCTCAATAAAGTTAACTCTGCGGCCTTTGGCTACTTCTCGGTCAACGTGACGCTCGGTTACCTTCTCCGCAAGTTCTCTTTGCATTTTGGCTTTATCAAAAACCTGATGTGCTTTTTCAATTATTTTGAAGGGAGTGAAGCTGACAGTGTCTTGGCGACGACTGATCAGATGCGTTCTTGAAGTTTTAGCAGGTGAGCGAGGCTGTGGATCAGGCTTTTGGTTGAGGGCTTTACGGGACAACAACAAATCACTCAGTGGCTCACTCTGGTGGACTGAAGCCTTCAGTCCCAGCACATGAATGTTTCCTTCTCCAGTTTCTTCAATACATGCATCCTTGATATCTAAAAGAGTAAAACAATGACTTAAAACCTCAAAACAGTATTTATGAGAGCTATTGAAAGGGATAGTTCGCCCAAAAAGGAAATTGCAGTCATTATTAACCCTCCCTTGTATGAGTTATGAGTTTCTTTCTTCTATTGAACATTAATGAAGATATTTTGAAGAATGCTGAAAACCTGTAACCATTGACTTCCAGTTTTTAGTTAGTTTAAACTTTATTGTCCGTTCTGCTTGGCATAGAAGGGAAATTTGTATTTAACACTGGATTTAAGACAACAATTGAATACATACAACAATCACATAACAACAACACTCATCAAGACAACAACATAAGTTAAAAATTTAAAAACTAAATTAGCCTCATATCATTCTTGACAATCACCCCATTCACTTCAAACAGTGATTCGATTTAAGACAACAACTGCAATTGGGATAAATTACTTTTTATAAGCATTTTTTGGGCTTTAGGAATTCTAAACCTGCATCCTGATGCTAACATTTTAAATACTGAGTGAAGGGGATGTGTATTCTCTTTAAAAATCACAATTGCTGTTTTTTTTTCATAAAGAAGTCAAATAGAATCTGAAGTGAATGTTGTTGGTGACCAGTTATGTTATTTGCCTGATTGATCACTCATTCATTTTCTTTTCTCTTAAAGTCTGTGTACTAACATTAAAACTTCTCAACTTGCGGAGGAGACTGAGGCGCTGACTTGCCTTGCCTTAAAAACATCTGTGATGCTATAAATATATTTAAAATATAAGAAGCTATTCATTTTTTCCAATGCCAGATCATCTGCATATTTTATAAGAGCGAGGTTATCATGTTTCATCCATTTTTCACATATATATATATATATATATATATATATATATATATATATATATATATATATATATATATATATATATATATATATATATAATAAAATAGGGGATAATAACACATATCCCTGAGGTAACCCTATATTTAAAACAGAGCAGTCAGATTAACGCAGACACGTTGTGGACAGTTTTGGTCAGCTCTGATTCATACAAACAACCAACAACCTATTCCTAAATTATGAAGACATTGTAAAATACAGATATATTGTTCAATATTTATTTTTTGTGTTCCATATTTGTTTTTGCTATGCTCAAAAACTGTTTGCTCAAACTACCTTTTAAAAAAAGCTGAAACAACACAATTTTTACTTCTTTAACTTAATTGTGTTATGTTCAATCCACTTAAATTTATAAAAAACTAATAAGTTAACTTAAATCCTTCATATTGTACCAACACAAATCGATTGTGTATTGTAGAACCCAACATTTTTACAGGGTACAAATGATGTCGGGGGTTACAGGCTTTCAGCTTTCTCCAAAATATATATTTCTTTTTTGTGTTCAACAAAAGAAAAAAAAACATAAAGGCTTGAAACCACTTGAGGGCGAGTAAATAGTGAGTACATTTTTTATTTTTTGATTAACTTTGCCTTTGAAGCCAGTAATCTTGATATACTGTACCTTGGTTGGGTCTGTTTGTTTTCACTGACAATTTCAGCCGGCATTGAGGTGTGTTGCATAATGCCTTCATGTCTTGTTGACCATCATATAATTTAGCATTTTCTTGTAAAACCTGTGCAAAATATCCAGTGAATAGTACAGAAAGTACGTTTATATAAAGTGTTCATTGCTTATATTTTATACTGTCACATTACCTCTGGGTAGGCAGTTTGCATCAGTTTATTAAGGTTCACATAAAGTCTTTTGATCTGGGTGTCTCTCTTCTGCTTCCCCTTTGGATGAGAAACAGGACTGCATGTTAGAATACTGAGTATTAAACTTTAAAAACATTTCTAAATTCTGCATGCACAACAATATTATCAGTTTGTTCACACTTTAAAATTATTTAATTATTTTTGTCTCTAACTCAAAAAACATATGTTTTACAATTTTGAAAAATTATATGCATTGCTTTAAAAATGACCCTAAATTCACTCTAAATAATGCTGGATTTTTGTAACCCAACATTTGTCAGAGATTGGACAAACCCATAGGAATAACTGTTTCAGTTAAATTTTGATCACACTTCATAATATTATAATATTTTATTCTGATGTGACACTGAAGACTGGAGCCGTGGCTACTGAAAATCCAGCTCTGCGGTCAAAGAAATCATTTATATTTAAAAATGTATTAAATTAGTCAATTTAGTTTGAAAGGGTAGTTCACCCAAAATAAAAATTACCTTATCATTTACTCTGCCTTCTTTGGTTTTAAATCTCTATGAGATTCTTTCTTCTGTTGAACACAAAAGAAGATATTTTGAAGAATGCTGCTTGCTAGCACTCATCGACATTCATATAGAAGAAAAAAATACAATGAAAGTCAGCGGGTCCGAGAAACCAGCCTTTTTTTCCCTTTGTGCTCAACAGAAGAAAGAAACTCAAACACATTTTTGAACAAGTAAAGGATGAGTAAATGATGACAGAATTAATTATTTGTGTTGAACTGTCCCTAACATTTTACAATATTACTGTAAATAAACCATAACAAATGCAGACTTCAATAAAATAGTGTCAATATAGTGAGTCAGTTGTAGTACATACTGGCTCAGGGTGGTCATTTGTGTCCTCCTCCATGGCTTCCTGAAGCTGAGATGGTATCTGCTCATTTTCTGTCTTCTCAGTTGGATTGGAAATAAATGGTTTCCCAGATGCCTTCGGTTTCTTCATACCACAAAGCCTGACAATGCAGAATTCCACTTAAAAACAACTTCTCAATCCACTGAATAAATATCCCAAATAATATCTCTAAAGCAGGGCTGTCCATACTCGGTGCTTTAGGGCCAGGGTCCTGCACAGTTTTACTCCAACTCCCTTCAACACACCTCCCTGGAAGTTTATTGTACCCAGAAAGAGCTGGATTAGCTGGTTTAGTTGTGTTTGATAGGGGGTTTGAACTAAAACATGCAGGACACCGGCCCTCAAGGACTGAGTTTGGACACCCCTGCTGCTCTAAAGTAATGACTCTGTATTTTATAGTAAATCAAGTAAGCACAGAATATTAAAAGTCAGGATATCATAAAGACAGCAGCATGCATAGCATATTTACCCAAGACTTCTTCTAATTAAGTAGCCTCGGATCCAGCGCTGTATAATAAGTGTGGGTGAATAAAAGGCTTGAATCCTGTTTATCTCAGTGATTATTTTATACATCACTTTCATCTCTGTCTCAAATGAATCCTGAGAAAGAAGAAAACATCAGATTTTTTTTGACATAAAAGTAAATAATAGAGCAAACAAAGACCAGTGTAAATAATGAGCACTAACAGACTTTGTAGGTGGGTACAAACGGACACAAAAGTGCTGTTTCTTTGCTTTGAACCGAAAGGGAAGGCACATATTTTCAATTATTTCCTCATCAGAGATAACAAAGTTGTCCAAAGCCTTCAGAGACCATATGTTGTTGACCAGACGGTGCCTGTAGTTCCCCTTTAAACTGACTGGGGTGTCATACAGAGTTAAAGCAGTCAGCTTTAAACAACCCGACAGGCCTTTAATATTGTCCCAGGTTGACATGTTGTTGTCATGTAGATACAGAAGTTGTAGTTCTTTCAGATGACTCCAACCTGAAGCGTCAGGGAGCTGGACAATCTGAGCATAAAGATGGTCATTAGTGATCAGTGAATCAGACATGCATGAAAGTATATGGATCACATAACGTTACCTGATTGCCTTTCAAATCTATCTTCACCAAGCTAGTGCATTCCATTAGAGGTTCAATCCTGGTTAAAAAGTTGTCAGCCAAGATGCAAATCCGCAGTGTTTTGCAAGATCCAATCTGATCGAGACTCTTTACAAGCAAGCTGTTCAGTCTGACCATCACAATGTCTGTTAGGTCTTTGTCACCTTCTGAAATCCAGTAGCCATGATCCAGTAACAGGGATTGAGTGCAGTTTACCAAATAAACCTGGTATGCTTCCAGGGAATCCATTTTTACATGTTGGTGAAAGTTATCTCCTCCTTTATGAGATTAAAATCAATGAAATGTATAGAAATAGGCATATTCCATCACAAGATGATGCTAATGGTATTCCTAATATTTATGTGGACATATTTGTATATTTAGCTAAACTTTAAACTGTTAAAATCCTCAATCTGCTGTTTAGTTTGTTCTTACTGTTCTGTTACTGCCTCTCAATTGTATTCTTTTGTTGGCAGAATGATTGCAAGAAAAAGTTGCCATGACAACGGCTGGACATACAGGAAGCTTATTTCAAACAAATTCAGCACTTGGTTAATATTAAAATAAAATTTCATGATATGTCAAAAGATTGAATATATTTTGGATTTTTAAAAAACGCTATTTATGTTGATAGATAATTCAAGAGCTAAAAAAACGCATAGACGTCAGAGAGTTCGGTTGTCACGTGATTGGAACCCGGAAGTGGCTATGTAAACACGTTAAGTGACAGTTTGAATGACTTTTTGGTAATAGCTATTAAATGATCATTTTCACAAATGATTCAGTCATCGAATTATTTCTGTTGATTCATAACGGGCGTTGACTGAAACTTATTGTAACGTTAGCGATAAAGACGAGTGATTGTCATAATGACAGAACGCGGAAACGTCTATCTGCAAAAATCCACCAAAGACAAAATCGAAAAATTTAACAAAATGAGAGGTAAAGTTACCATTATATCCATATAGGATGTACAACTGTTTTTAACTTGAATTCCACAGTGAATATACCATGGTAAAGGTATTACACTGCTACCAAATGGTCGTATTGTTTTTTTTACTATAGTATTTAAGTGGTATTCTATTCAGTTTGTTTGAAGAACATATTCAAATAAACACGTCGAGCTGTAGGTTAAGTTTAGCACTTCTTTGTTAACGTTGCTTAGAGTATTCACTTGTGTGGTGTTCATGAAAGTTTCTATAACTTTACTTTATTTACTATGGTATTTTAGTGGTACTCTATTCAGTTTGTTTGAATCAAGAACATATGCAAATAAACTTGGCGATCTATTGTTTAATTTCAGTACTTCTTTTTTACTCTTGCTGAGAGTATTCACTTGTGTGATGTTCATTAAGTTTTCTATAACTTTACTTTATTTACTATAGTATTTAAGTGGTATTCTATTCAGTTTGTTTGACTGAAGTACATATCCAAATATACTTGGCTATTTATAGTTTAATTTCAGAACTTCTTTGTTACTGTTGCTGAGAGTATTTACTTGTTTGTTCATGTAGGTTTCTACAAGTTATTCATTTCTCATCCACAGGTAAAGCAGTAAAGTCAGAAGAATTTTGGGATCTTGTGGTCATTACTGCAATGGACGAGGACCAGAGGTCTGCTTATGAAATTCAGATCACAGATAAACTGGAGAGGAAAGAACTGCCTCTTGGTATCAACTATCATGTGTTTGCAGATCCTCCCGGATGCAAGATTGGTAAAATTTATATAAAAGCTAAACATGTCTAAAATTATGTAAAATAATGATTTAGAATTCATCACTAGTATTGTTGTTGTATTTGAATTAGTTGGATATTCAGTTTTCATTTTATTTTGTGTTTTAATAACTTTATTAGTTTTTTTTTAAACATTAATATTGTTTTATATGTTAATGATTTATTTTAATTTTATTTTTTTTAAAAACTGTAGGATGTTAGCATTTGTTATTTCAGGTAGCTGGCAACATTTCAATGTTCTTTCAAGTTTTTTATGTTTAAATATTTATTTTAGCTTTATTTTAACTAAAGAATTTAGGAAATGCAATTTTAAGTATATTAAACCTCCTCTGTTTACACAGGTAATGGAGGATCCACTTTACATTCACTGCAGTGTCTTCATGATAAATATGGCAAATCACTGTCTGGATTTAAAGTCATCCTTATTCATGCAGGTACTAAATTAGTTTTCAATAATGTTTGCCATCTCTCATTCCTGCACTGGTCACTGTAAAATACAGAAGTAATTTGGAGTTTGTAAGATTCTTTAATGTTATTAAAAAATGCCTGTTATGCTCACAAAGGCAGAATTTATTTGATAATAGTACATGTATAATAATGTTTTTACAACTTAACTTCCAAAAAATTGTTTTGAATTTGATTATTAGGGTTTAAAAACAGTTTTAAGGCTTAATATTTTGTGGAGGCTACATTAATATTACATATTATTTATATTTTATTCATTTAGTAGATGTTTTTGTAACTCTATACATATCCAGACATATCTATACATATCTTGTCACTTTTGATTTTAAAGGGGACCAAAATGTTAATTTTTTATAATCCTTTTATAAAGCATTCAAACACAGTTGTGTGGTAACGGTGTGTGAATATAACAAGCTTCCAATGGTAAAAAGTTATTAATTTTTATTTTTTGTACACGTAACAGAGGGGGAATGCCCCATCCATTAGTGATGATTTCTCCCTCGTTAGCATAGGACATTAGTCTTGTTTTGAATCTGCCACTATGCTGACACATTAGAATAAATGCCTTTTTAGCTCTGCTATTTTGAAAGGAGCACAATCTCAATTGAATTTAAAGCTACAGTCATCAAAATGGCTCAAGTAGGATTAAAGCCTAAAAGAGGCAGTTTCAAATAGTTATAAAACATTATTTGTGGGGTATTTTGAGCTGAAACACTCTAGGGACATCAGACACTTATTTTACAACTTGTCCCTTTTAAAGGTCCCCTTTAATCAATGTAACACACTCTTGCTGAGTATTAAACTGTAATATATGTTAAATAAAATGTGTAGCATGTGATATGAACCTCAAAACAACATGGAAAAGTATATTATCCCGTAAACAGAGTTAATTCCGTGAATAAAAGCTCTTTGGTTGTGCCTTATTTTGCTTTACATACACAACTACTTAATAAATTTACCAAATTTCAGTTGGGACTGTTATATACATACTAATTTAACAATACGTTTGGTTACATATGCAGGAGGATTCAGTCAACGTTTACCCAATGCCAGCGCTCTGGGTAAAATATTCACCGCTTTTCCTCTGGGAAACCCTTTATATCAGATGCTGGAGCTTAAACTAGCAATGTATGTGGATTTCCCTTCACACATGAAGCCGGGAATGCTGGTCACCTGTTCTGATGACATAGAGCTCTATAGCATTCCTGACCAAGAGTTTGTAGTATTTGATAAACCAGGTTTTACAGCGTTAGCACATCCCTCCTCTCTCTCTATTGGTACCACGCATGGAGTATTTGTTCTGGAGCCAGCAGAAGTGCCCACAATCTCTGACATGCAATACAGAACATGCTCTCAGTTTCTCCACAAACCAACCATAGAAAGAATGCGCAAATCCAATGCGATATGCAAACGGAAAGAGGAAGAGTTTGTTTACACAGACAGCACTTATTACATTGATCACAGCACTGCAATGACACTGCTGCACATATTCAGTGAAATCAGCCCTCTGACATGTGAGGTCGATGCATACGGGGACTTTCTTCAAGCCCTGGGACGAAGAGCGTCAGTGGACTACACGGAAAACACTGCCAACGTCACCAAAAAGGAAAAAGGTCTCGTTGAGATTCGCAGGAAGATTTTCCATCGTCTCAAAGGCACGGCACTTAACGTCATCCTGCTGAACAACTCCAAGTTCTATCATGTAGGCACCACTGAGGAATACTTGTTCCACTTAACAGCCGACCCGTGTCTTAGAGCTGAGCTTGGCCTGATGGCTTCTGCTTTCAGCTCATTTATATTAGAGAAAACTCGAGTGTGTGTGATGCACAGTATCCTCCATCCCAGCGTGAGTGTGTCTGAGGGCAGTGTTGTTGAATACTGTAGATTGGATGCTAATGTTTACGTCGGTTCTAGATCTATCATAAGCGGAAGCTGGATAGGAACCGATCTAAAAGTGCCGAGTGACACCTTCATGCACTCGTTGTCTGTCAATCTTGACGGAAGCACAGGTTTTGTGACTGTGGCTTTTGGAGTTTTGGATGATCTAAAGAAAAACGTGCCCAGGCCTGCTGATATGAAAGCGTTGAGCTTGTTTAAGAGGAGTCTGGAGGACTGTGTTGGACTCTGGGGGTTGTGTCTTGAAAAGGTCAGGTTTTCTGGAGATGCATCTGTGTGTAGTTTGTGGAACGCCTGCATTTTTCCTGTGTGTTCGGATCTGAAGGACTCGTTCCAGATGTCACTGAAAATGGTGAAGGCATTAGATGGTGGAAATACATTCACTCTACCTAAAAATACCAAACTAACATCTTTACAGGAAACCCTGCAGAGCAAAAATCTGGAGGAAATGCTGAAATATAGAAAAGGGCTTTATGAAGATATTCTCAGGGTGAATTTAAGTAATTCCCTTTGAGGTTATAAATTTGTTTCACAGTTTCAAACTTTTTTTTTGATCATGTTAGATCAAAATCACAAAATTGGAATAATAACTTGCTTTTGACAAAAAGTGTTCATGTATTTTGCCACATAGAACCTTAAATTGCCCATAATAACATTTTATTTTTATTTTGGAGTTTGTGGCCTATATTATACTGTAATAATAGTTTACTTATGGTTTATTTTTTTGTTTGCCAATCTGATAATTTATTAAAATTGTGTTGGATAATTTAAAGTGTGTGTGTTCTTTTGTAATGTACACTGTAAAAAAAAAATGGAGGGTTCCACACAATTCATTCATGTTGACCCAACAGAAATTAAGTTAACTTAACGCTTTTAACAAATTTATGTTGATTGAACATAAAAAAAAGTTGTTCCAATGAATTGTGTTGTTTCAGCTCATTTTAAATAAGTAGTTTGAACAAGTAACAAAAAAAGTATTTTTTGAGTGTAATGTAATGTGTATACAGTTGAAGTCTGAAGAATTGTTAGCCCCCTTGAATTACTCGCCCCCCTGTTTAATTTTTTCCCCAATTTCTGTTTAACGGTGAAAAGATTTTTTTCAACACATTTCTAAACATAATAGTTTTAATAACTCATGTCTAATAACTGATTTATTTTATCTTTGTCATGAAGACAGTAAATAATATTTGACTAGATAGTTTTCCAGACACTTCTATACAGCTTAAAGTGACATCTAAAGGCTTAACTAGGTTAATTAGGTTAACTAGGCAGGTAAGGGGAATTAGGCAAGTCATTGTATAATGATGGTTTGTTCTGTAGACTATCGGAAAAAAAAATTTAGCTTAAAGGAGCTAATAATTTTGTCCCTAAAATGATTTTTTTTAAATTAATGAAACTGCTTTTATTCTAGCTGAAATAAAACAAACAAGACTTTCTCCAGAAGAAAAAATATTATCAGACATACTGTGAAAATGTCTTTGCTCTGTTAAACATCATCTAGGAAATATAAAAAATTCAAAGGGGGGCTAATAATTCAGACTTTAATTGTATATAGCGTATTTATTGTGTATGGCACATACACCTAAAGCCCTTTACAATCATGAGGGGTTCTCTCCGCACCACCACCAAAGTGCAGCATCCACTTGGATGATGCGCCGGCAGCCACAGGTCAACGGCGCCAGTGTGCTCATCACACACCAGCTATTGGTGGAGTGAAGAGACAGTGATACAGCCAATTCGGTGGATGGGGATGATTGGGAAGCCATGATCGTAAGGGCCGATTGAGGGACTTTGGCCAGGAAATCGGGGTTTACACCCCTACTCTTTTACGATAAGTGCCAGGGGATTTTTAATGAGCACAAAGAGTCAGGACCTTGGTTTAACGTCTCATCCGTAAGAACCTTTTCACTGTAAAAAAAATCCATAATTTTAAGATTTTACCGTAAATAACGGCCATTAAATTACAGAACTATATCGTAAAATAACGGATATTAAATGACAGAAATTTAAAAGAAACGTTATCAGCTCTCTGTTACACATAAATTGGGGGAAAAAAATAAACAGGGCAGCTAATAATTCTGAATTCAGCTGTATACATATTGAACAGTTATCCTTATAGTTGCCTTTTTAAAATGTTCTAAAATATTTTTGAATATACATTACAATTTAATGATTAGGGCCAAAAATACAGTAATAAAAGTAATTCTATAAAATATGGATACAATTAAAAAAAAATTTCGATTTGAATAATTTAACACGGTTATTACTGTGCTACTAAAATCCTCACTGAAATTTGGTGCACAAGAAATTGTTTATTCACATTAATCATGTTAAAACTAAAAACTAAAAATTATTTTCTAAAAAAATTGATGGTTTAAAATAACATTTTAAATAGAAATCTTTTGCAAATCTGGACTGTAAAAAATCTTGCGCCCTAAATGGTTTTTATTTAAATCAAAAGAATCGTTTTAGCCATCTCAATTCACATAAGTCAACCTGACTAAAATTTTAAAGTAAAATTTAGCTAAAGATATTTAGTTGAAACCTGATGGTGAAAATCAAAGTAAAATAAAAACATTTGTTGTCATGACTTTGTCATTTCATTTTTACAGTGTATAAATGCATTTACTGTGAATTTTATTAAACATTGCATCTTTGCAGAATAAAATTCACTTAAATAAAAATGTATATTCCTACAATGAGCTAGTTTTTGTGCCCGACGATCGAGTTGTCGTGGTTCTGAACTTTGACTACCACCCATTTCCAGTTCAAGTATCTTGGGGTTTTGTTCACGAGTAAGAGAAGGATGGAGCGTGGGATTGACAGGCGGATTGGTGCAGCAGCAGCAGTAATGTGGTCGATGTATCGGCACATTGTGGTAAAGAAGGAGCTAAGCCAAAAGGCAAAGCTCTCGATTTATTGGTCAATCTACATTCCTACTCTCACCTATGGTCATGATCTTGACCGAAAAGAAAAGATCTCAGATACAAGCAGCCAAAATGAGTTTCCTTTGCAGAGCAGCAGGACGCCCCCTTATAGGTAGGGTGAGGAGCTCTATCACCCGGGAGGAGCTCGGAGTGGAGCCACTGCTCCTCCACATCAAGAGAAGTCAGCTGAGGTGGCTCGGGCATCTGTTTCGGATGCCTCCTGGATGTCTACCTAAGGAAGTGTTCCAGGCATGCCCCACCAGGAGGAGGCCTCAGGGATGATCTGGCCTGCATGGGAATGCCTCAGGATTCCCTCACAGGAGCTGAAGGAAGTGTCTGAGGAGAGGGAAGTCTGGGGTTCTCTCCTAAAACTGCTGCCCCCACATCCTGGCCCCAGAAAAGCAGGTAACAATGAACAAATTCCTGCAAAGTAAAAGGCAATTAGTTACTTTACTTAAAAATCAAATAAAGCCTTGTTAACTTATGTTTTATAGCTATGCAGATGGGTATACTCACTTTTTAAAGTAAAGTCAACTAATGGCTATTTATAGAGTGACCTCATAACTTTACAGTACAGAATATCATCTATTTGTTCCCCCCAGATCTATTCTTGTTCAGAAAGGGAAAGCTAGAGAAATCTAGAGGAGTCTGATGATGCAGCTGTTATCTATAGAGAGGAATCAGCCATGGCTTCGCTCAGTAAGAGGTACAGATCTTCCGAGAGGTCAGCTGCCATTGTTGTCAGGCATTCCACACTGGAGCTAGGATATTTTTAGTAGGCGTCGTGATCCCTTGTCAGGCTCTTCTCTATTGTGCCAAGGAGTTGTGTTACAGTACCACTGCATGAGACTTTTCCTCAAGCTAACCACGCACCAAAGTTCAAACCAACCAGTCCAATGGGGAATTACAAATCAAGACCTACTCAGACATGTACAGGTAAACATTAAGCTTCTTTAATTGACTGCTTGATTAGTTCCTTTATGATAATTATGAACGCAGTAGATTTGGACTATCAATATTCTGGTGTTCTATCCTCTTGCAAGTGAGTAATAATAATTGCACAGTGTGTTAATTCTGCTCATGTACTGTTGTTGTGGTCTTGTTTTGGTGTAGATGAGTGGAAAAAGAAAGTGAGTGAGTCATATGCTGTTATTATTGAGAGGTTAGAGGAGGACTTGAGAATTAAAGAGGAGGAGTTTAAGGAACTCAAGCATGTTTTCAGGTGAGACTCGAGGCTTTATTATAGCCTCCCTTATAGTGTACTATTTAAAGTGTAAATAATTGACACATCTATTATAACACAGCCACAAGGACTGAGTGAATGTAAAGATGTATTAATACTAAAGTTTGATAACACTTTACGATAAGGTTGTATTTGTTCATGCATTTACTAATATGACCAAACAATGACCAGTACATTTATTACAGTATATGTTCATGTTTAACGTAAGTTAATAAAAATACAGTTGTTCATTGTTAGTTCATCTTTTTTGTGTCTTTATACATTGTAAAACACATTACATTAAAAACATCATAAACATGTAACAATAAGCAAATACAATGGAGAGTATTTTGAGCAAAAATAAATTAATAAACAAACAAATAAATAAATAAATAAATAAATAAATAAATAAATAAATAAATAAATAAATAAATAAATAAAAACACTACTGTAGTATTATATACAGAAAAGACAGGTCTACAATGTGCTGACCAGAACTAGTATCCAGTCCCAAGCTGTGAGTAGGTGGTGGGGACTCAATCAGAAGGAGCAGGGTCAAGCTGAAGAGTTTGGACATGTTTGCGAAGGGGTTCCCACAATTTAATAAAATAGTGCTACGTCAGTGAACAGAGTCCCTAATTTTCTCAAATTTCATAAAATAAAGAACATTACTTATCCAACAAGCGTGAGAAGGGGGTAAGGGCGCTTACAGTTCAGAAGAATGAATCGCCTAGCCAGAATGGTTAAAAAGGCTACGAAGTCTACAAAATGAGAGGGTAAAGTGTGGCCGCGTGGGAGAACCCCAAATAAACCGATAATTGGACAAGGTGGATTATCAACAGGGGTATTAGCAGACAACGAGAAGAAAAATTGCCTCCAAAAACAAAGCAGGGAAGGACATTAGAGTAGCTGGCCCAGATTGACATCTGTCGCACTCGGGTCAATAGACAATTTGATGCGAGCTAGCCTGTTCTTGGACCAGTGAGCTCTATGTACTACCTTGCATTGTATGAGCCTGTGACATGCAGAGATTGAGGAAGAATTAACCCCGTTCAAGACCACTTTTCATGTCTCCTCGTTAATGTCAGTTCCAATGTCTGGAGACCAGATGGTCCGTAAGTTATCAGAAGAAAATTGCAGATTAACACGTAATTGAACTTTTAGCACAGGGATCTATTGTTAGTTGGTCTTAACTAACAGTGCATTAACTAATGCTAACAAGCATGAATTTGGATGTTAATAATGCATAAGTAAATGATGAACTATGATTTATAAATTCTGTACAAGTATTGTTGATAACTAGTGAATGTTGGTAAATACATGAACTAAAGAAACCTTATTGTAAAGAGTGACCTTAAGTTTTTATGTAAGTGTATTTTGTCATCGATATAGCTCAGATGAAGCATTCAATAAAGTGAACTTGAATTATCGCACAGAGGGTGGACTTTCCCTGCTTCATCTCTGCTGCATATGTGGAGGTAAAGAGTTATCTGTTATGATGCAATATGTTTGTTTTGAAAACATGATGCATGATTCATCATTTGATATTGTTAGAATCTCTTTTAAAACGATTTTTCTCCCAGCTGATATACAGAAAACAATCCTTCTTTTAAATAGTGCAACCCTGAAAAGTAAACAAAACAATATTGTGCATTTGTTATGTTATAGTTTTTGGAGGACTTTGCAGATATTAACAGACCATCTACTAATACTCTAATTACTGGTCATGCATAATCAACACGGTCACTTTCTGCTACCAGGGAATAAAGCTCACATCAGGACCCTCATGCTGAAAGGTTTGCGTCCATCCAGACTCACCCGCAATGGATATACTGCCCTGCACCTGGCAGCATTCAAGGTTCATTTGGGATGCTGGGATGATTTTTCTTTTGCACAATATGGCAAACTCTACATACTAGGATAAACAAGATTTAAGATGTGATATTTCTTCCTTTTATGCAGGATAATGCAGAATTGGTCACGGCGCTGCTGCATGGTGGAGCAGACATTCAGCAGGTAGGCTACGGAGCCCTCACTGCCCTACATATAGCAACTGTGGCCTCCCATCTTGAGGTGAGTGCTGGACCACCTGAAATCAAACTTTAGTGTTTTAACCAGAAATGTAGATTTGCTCTATGCTTGCTCTAGCGCTTAATGTTGGTGTTAAAGCATGAAAAAGGCCTTCGGATTTACAAATCCACCTTAAATGGTGTTCGCTTCTTTATCAGGATTTATGTATTGTTTGTAAACTACCTCTAATGCCTCAGCTGCGTGTGTATTTTTTATTTTTTTAAATTTACACATCACAATAAATCAAAATTAAACCCCGAAGCTTCACAGACATAATTATCATTTTGTTTTCTTTGATTTCGAAAGGATGCTCTGTGTATTTGTCACTTGTGGCTTGCGAAAACGGCAGCGCACTTCCAAAAACTCTCAGCTGTGAGCGCTTCTTTAACTTTTTTAAATCACTGACCACTCAGTCATGCTGTTGTCACTCTTAAAAATGCAGCGCTTTCATTGACAGCAAATACTGAGATATACCCTCAACTCAATTCAGTATCCGCACAGAGTAATTGCAATAAACAACTGCAACACACTGTCTGACAGCTGGCTTTCTGTGTGTTCTCTTTGTGTAAGTTTATTCAATAAAAAGCATTTCGGGAGTTTAAACTGAAAAGGCTTTAAAACATGTGAGGTTTTGTTTTTGTAAGAGTACCTGAGGAGGCGGGGAGAAGCAGCTCACTAGCATTTGAAAAGGCACACAAAAATTGCATGTTTTTTGTTTCATCCAAAAAGAGAGCCTGTACAATAAATGACCTGTGAGGTGTTTTGAGCTGAAGCTTCACAGATACTTTTAGGGGATCTATAGCTTTATGTTGGGTTTGGTAAAAAAAAAAAAAAAAAAACAGAATATGAACCCTTTACGAATCCCATGTTTACACATCAATACCCCTTTAATATGCTGAATAATCTGTGCAATGAAGTATTAAATGTCCAGTAACAACAACAGTTTGCGGATGGTGGACTAAGGTGGATGAATGCCAAAATAATTTTTACTGTCTTTGTTAGTTTTTTTCATCAAAATATTGCACTGAAAAGACAATGTCAAAATATGGGTAACACTTTATTTTGATGGTCGATTTGAGTATTAGTAGACTGTCTGCTTAATATGTTTATACTGCTCCTTCAACAGACATTTAACTGACTTTAAGAAACTTTGCAAGTACATGTCAACTTACACTAGCCCTAACCCCAACCTAATAGACTATTTATAATCTAATGCAGTAGTTCTTCACCAAGTACCACCTCAAAAAAACTGTCTCTCCAAGTACCACCATAATGACCAGTATTGAAGTACAGTAGCATAGTAGGCCTAATTATGCAGCTACAGCTCTGTAATTCTTCTTATTAGGATTAATTATTATTATTAGCCACTTTAAACATTAATAATAGTTTAAACATTAACACTGTAGGCCTACTGTGCTTACAGGTAAGAAAAATAAATAAAACGTCAACGTTTAAACTAAAATATGCTTTTAATAGATAATTAAAAATGGCACTGTTCTCTCAAAAGTAAAAAGAAAACTGCTGTACTTAAATGTAAATTAGTATTATCAAATAGCAGCCTATTCATCAAAACCTGGAAATGTTCCTTAAACCGCGTAAATATATGTTATATGTCATCATATTCATGTATATCTTTTTGGTACATTTTTAAATATACAAATAATTCATATATACATGCAACATATATCTTTGAAATCTAAACATTAACTGGTATTTTAAATATATGAATTAGGTTTACATACTTAAATTAGAATTTAGATCTGCTTACTGCACGTTAGATTAGGCTATGTCTGTCAGAAAAGCAAGATTAAAACCATACCTGTCAACATTGGGATATAAAAATACAGGATACGTCCCCAACAACCGATACAAATATGGAGAGGAAACTAGCTTAAAATTATAAATACATAACAAACATTAGAAAATTTAAAATAAAATAAAAAGTTTAGCCTAATAAAATCAATTTATCACATCTGTGTTTTCGTACGCATCAAAGGGGTAAAAGTGCGTTAATTTTTTTTTTTACTTTAATTATTCAGCGATTGCTCCTTGTACCACTTGAATGAAGCCTGCGTACTACTAGTGGTACACGTACCACAGTTTGAGAACCACTGATCTAATGAGTAGTAGTTGGCATGTAGATGCAATGTAACTGAATTCAACAAACAGACCATTAAAATAAAGTGTGACCAAAATGTGTTTCCAACTTGTCCTCTAGGTCGTTGATATTCTTTTACAACACGGTGCATATGTCAATGTTCAAGATGCAGTGTTCTTCACGCCTCTGCATATTGCAGCTTACTTTGGCCACGAGCAGGTCAGTATTTACTTCACAACATCAATGTTCAGCATCTAACAGCTTGCTCATCATTTTTTTGTTCCTTGTGGAACAGGTCTGCAAGCTTCTTATGAAATTTGGGGCTGATGTTAATGCTAGTGGAGAGGTGGGGGACAGGCCGCTTCACCTGGCGGCAGCTAAAGGTTTTCTGGGGATTGTCAAACTGCTGATGGACGACGGTAGCAAAACTGACGGTGAGAGAGCTTATTGGGGTATTTCACCCAAAAATTTAAATTCCGTTATCATTTACTCATCCTCCACTTATTACAAACCTGTTTGAGTTTATTTCTTTTATCAAACACAAAGGAAGACTGGTTGACGAATATTGGGAAAACAGCCGTCAATGTAAACGTCAATGGCTGCTTTTTGCCCCAACATTCTTTAAATTATCATGCTGTGTGTTTAGCATTAGTGAACTCTATGTTATTAGTTAACTCGAACATTACATTTTTGGGTAAACTATCCTTTTAATGCTTGCAATGTGCTGAATAATATCACTATTGCATTCTATGTTGCATATAGATCAACTGAATTTAATTAACTCACCCTTGTTATTGACATTGAATCAGTCTAAAATTGATTGACTCAAAAGTTTACCTCGACTCCAAACAGTCAACGCTCAGGACAACGAGGATCATGTTCCCCTTCATTTCTGTGCTCGTTTTGGACACCAAGAGGTGGTCCGTTTTCTTCTTCAGGGCAGTTTTGACGTTCAGCCGCACTGTGTCAACATCTACGGAGATACACCTCTCCATCTGTGAGTTCACCTGAGAAAAAGCACACAACATCAACAAACCACTAAATCACCTGACCACAGTAAAAGTGATGATGATTTAAGTCTGTCATAATGATTTTAGTCTTTATTTTTCTCTTTCAGAGCATGTTACAATGGAAAGTTTGAAGCGGTGAAAGAGATTATCCAGTTGTCTGGGACGGAGAGTCTGTCTAAGGAGAACATCTTCAGTGAGACTGCGTTTCACAGGTACAGTTTACATTTAAATTTGTAAAAAAAGTTAGGCTGCTTACTTGCTTTTCACAGGCAGTAATGCTTAAGGTAGTGTTTGTGCGCAAGGGCACTACATTAAACTGATTTCAGACGAACTTGGGACAGCATAACGATTTAATCATATACAACAAAAGATAGAGAGATCTGTGGTGATAACTAAAGGAAAATTTGTTTACTACAATATTAGGTTCTTGCTTGAAATGTCATCAAACTTGGAAAAAAAAAGTCAAAAACATACATTTACACGCAAAATGATACAGTGCTTTTTCTGTGTGGAGTTTGCATATTCTCCCCGCATTTCCTTCGGGTGCTTTGGTTTCCCCCACAGTCTAAAGCTATGTGGTACAGTTGAATTGAATAGGCTGAATTGTTCGTAGTGTATGATAGTGAATGAGTGTGTATGGATGTTTCCCAGAGATGGGTTGCAGCTGGAAGGGCATTCGCTGTGTAAAACATGTGCTGGATAAGTTGGCGGTTCATTCCGCTGTGACGATTGTTAAAGGGACTAAGCCGAAAAGAAAATGAATGAATGAATGAATGAATGAATGAATGAATGTATTGCGACTTCCTGATGCCTCCTATAAGTCGCTCGAGAGGCAGTGAGGGTCCTTTATATTTGTGACGCGCTGGTGGCTTTAGACAGAGACACTGAGCCCAAGATGTTATATGGAAAACTTTATGTAACTTGAAGCATGAAAAAAAAACAATACAGCAATTTGTGTCTTTGAATACCTGTTTTGTATGGTGCCGATTATTGCGTTGGTGTGATGATTGTTGCGTGTGCCGTTATGATACAGTTTTGCGTTGCTTGGTTTGCGCTGCTGTTTGCGTTGCTGTTTGCGTGGCTGTTTGCGGTCAACAAAAAATACGGCTACCCCACTCTCCTTCTCTCCTCCTCACCTGTGTGATTGTGCACGCGCTTTATGTTCGAGCAGGTGCCAATTATGCCCACGTGACCAAAACATAAAACGTCACTGTGAAACCCAAACCAATCAGTATACAAATAAACATTATAATTAAATGAAAAGTAATATGGCTCCTATAGAATGAATGAATGAATGATACAGTGCTATGAGATGCTATGTTTCGATCAGAAGAAGGTATCTCCCGAGACAGTAAGTGTAGCAGAATTTGAATTTGGACATCCCTAGATACATTTTTTGCCTTCAAACTTTCAGACACAATCCTATTTTAGTTTTTTATTAAACTTTTTTTTAGTAAACTTGGTTGTCAGCGATGGTAATAACAGTATTCTTCAACATTAATTTAGTTTTGTTTGTATAGCATGGTTGATAACATTCATTCAATCATTTTCCTTCAGTTTAGTCCCTTATTTACTGCATGAATGAACCTATTCCAGCATTTGTTTTATGCAGTGGATGCCCGTCCAGCTGCAACCCAGTACTGGGAAACACCCATACACTCTCACATACACACTCACGCACTATGGACAGTTTTGTTTACCCGCAATTCACCTATAGCGCATGTCTTTGGACTGTGGGGAAAACCGGAGCACCCAGAGGAAAACCACGCCAACATAGGGAGAACATGCAAACTCCACACCAAAATAACAACTGACCCAGCCAAAACTCGGAGCAGTGAACTTCTTGCTGTAATATATGCAAACACAAATACATACATACATACAGATATAAGTATAAAAGGGAAGAACTATATACATAATGTCAGAGAAGTACATAAATGAAAAGATTGTCTAAATATTTATGTAAATCAGATCAAACAAAAATAATAATTTGTCACCAATATCTTAAAAAGACTTTTGCTTTATGCATTTTATGGGATACAGTAGTATAAAGTAACTAATTACAAATACTCAAACTACTGTAATTGAGTCGTTTTTCTCAAAAACTGTCATTTACTAAGTCGTTTTAGCTAAGTAGTAGCTAAAAACATGTACTTTTACTTTCTCTTGAGTACATTTTTAGTGCTGTATTGGTACTTTTACTCCACTACTTTCCTTCAACCTGCAGTCACTACTTTATTTTTTATGGTCTATGGGGATTAGAAAAATCAGTCCGGTGATTCCCGTCCAATCAAATCGCACATAGAAGGTAAATCGCATCATAATGAACTACCTCAAGACATGGGCGATTTATAAATGCAGCAAATTGTTTGGAAGCATTAAAACTGGTTTAAGATGTTGGCTCAACACTTAGATTTTGTTCAGTTTCAAACACAACCTAAAATCAACCAAATATCAACGTCATTTGACGTCATTATTGAACATCAAAATAATGTTATCCTTAGACGCTAGCTAGCCATTCAATTTTGGTCACCTGACATCACAACCTAAATCTAACCTACTATTAACGCATTATGATGTTGTGTGCCTGCTGGGCAATAACTAAATTCACTACAGAATGTTACGTTTACACACACATGCACATATTACATGTAAACGCATCAGCTTTTAACAGCTTAATACTACTCTTGAGTTTTTTTCGAAAGAGCTACTTTTTACTCATATTTTGAGTAATATTTAAAACAGATACTTTTTTTACCCTACTTGCACTACATTTTTATGCAAGTAATGGTACTTTTACTCGAGTATGATTTTTTAGTACTCTTTCCACCACTGATGGGATACGATATCTGCTGATATTGTTACACACTAAGTGAGGGTTAATTGTTTACTGTAGTGCCTGCACCTTCGGCAAGAACCTGGAAATGGTGAAGTATCTGCTCGGTCAGAATGCGATGAGCATCAACCATCAGGGTCGAGATGGACACACAGGTAGTATGACAGCAGTAATTTATGCTTAAAGGGATAGTTCACCCAGAAATGACAATTTTCTCAGTATTGCTCACCCTCAAGTGGATCAAAACCTTTTTGAGATTCCTTGAACACAAAAGAAAATATTTTAAAAAAAGTTAGAAACCTGTAACCATTTTCTTTCATAGCCAGAATAACAAATACTATGTATGTCATATGTATGCCAACATTTTTCAAAATATCTGTTCAACAGAAAAAAAAAAACTCAAACAGGTTTTGAACAAGTGAGGGATGACAGAATTATTAGCTTGGGATAAACTTTCATTTTGACAACTGGAAAATGTTTCTGCTCTTAACACCTCTCTTGACACCTCACTGCTTTAAGATTATGTGTTGTAAATTATATTGAAATAACAGGTCTGCATAGTGCCTGTTTCCATGGCCACATCCGGCTAGTTCAGTTTCTTCTGGACAATGGAGGAGACATGAATCTGGTGGCTTGTGACCCCAGCCGATCCAGTGGGGAAAAGGACGAACAGACTTGCTTAATGTGGGCCTATGAGAAAGGTAAATATAGAATATCTTTCAGTCTGTCTGTCTGTTCATCCATCCATTTTTTTTATAATAATGTGCAAATCATCAATTCTAGACAACATTTAAAGGGACAGTTTACTCAAAAATTAAAATTACCTCATAATTTACTCTTCCTTGCGTGTTTTTTTACCTTTATGCATTTCTTTCTTCTGTTGAACACAAAAGAAGATATTTTGAAGAATGCTGGTTGCTGTGGCCCATCGACTTAGCAGAAAAAAATACTATGGAATTCAATGGGTCCCTTAAACCAGCATTTTTCAAAATATCTTCTTTTCTGTTCAACAGATGAATGAAACTCAAATAGGTTTTAAACAAGTGACGGGTGAGTAAATAATGACAGAACTTTCATTTGTGGTTGGACTGTTCTTTTAACACTAAATGTACCTGAAAAAGACTTAGTTTTCTTTTGTTTTTAAGTGACTTAGTGTTTTGATCAACGTGTGCATGTTTATTTCAGGCCACGATGCCATTGTTACTCTGCTAAAACACTACAAACGACCTCAGGATGATTCACCCTGCAATGAGTATTCTCAACCAGGAGGGGGTATGAGACTCGTTCCACATGTGGTCTGAGAGATTCATACTGTGAATTACATATATGAACTTATCTGATGCTGTTGTGAATTTTAGGATGAGTACAGAAGGAAAAAAAATGATTATACTTAGTTTTAACTTGTCTTTTGCAGACGGATCTTATGTTTCTGTCCCCTCTCCCCTGGGAAAGATCAAAAGTATGACTAAAGGTAAAACATGCAGTTAGACCCGACTCACTGATTTACTGTTGCTATGAGACTCATTTATGTTTCTGAACTCCCGCTACCCACAGTCGTAGGGTATCTTCAGAGTCAGTGAGTCAGAAACTGTGTCCAAACATCCTCCCACTGCGTAATTGCTGCAGTTCAAGCTTTTAGTTTGTATTACACATAAACGAAGGCATCTTTCATGACTCATAAAGGCATATGTCAACAACATGAGCTAAATCAGACACGATTAGAGCTTCAAATGATGATTGATGTGAAGACATAAAAGCAAGCTAACTCCTCTTTTCTCCTCAGAGAAGGCAGATGTGCTTCTCCTGAGAGCAAGTCTTCCGTCAAACTTCCATCTTCAACTCTCTGAACTGGAGTTTAATGAGATTATTGGATCAGGTACAGTGAATCACTTAAGGCAAGACACTGAGTTAAAAAACTAATAGTTATCACCTTCTCTAGTTGATTGATTACATGAAGTGTACTTATTTTTAGTGTGAAAAGGTTTCTGAAATGTTATGTTTAAATATGCAAACGAGGCTAATTTGCATACATTCCTAGCACAAAAATCTAAAAACTGAGTTCTGGTTCAAATGTTTTTGTTTCTCATTTCATAAAAGTGTTAAAGGCCATTCATACCATTTTAATGAACGATAAAAGTCAGTTTATTTTTAGTTTATGGATTACTTCTTGTAACCAGTAGTGTACTACTGGTGCATCTGACCAGTGAAACCAACTTGTGTAATCTTCATTTAAAAAGGTATTAATCAGTTGATGCCAGTGGTGTAGTGGTTAGTTCGTCGACACATGCACTCGCGGCAACCCAAGTTCGATTCCCACCTCGCAGTCCTATGCTGATCTTTTCCCTCTCTCTGTTCCCCATGCTTTCCTGTCAATAATCTCTACTGTCCTGTCAATTAAAGGTGTAAACCCCCCAAAAATAATATTAAAAAAAGGTATTAATCAAATCAATGAAATTTAGCAATCTTTGTCATGTGTAATGGAATAAAAACAGCACAAACTATTTTCCCCAGCATTTTAAAAGGAGGAAATTCATGGATTCCTGAGGTATTTGCTAGTCTTTATCTTCCATGTATTTTATATCATTCTTTCCAATGGTATAACTAATTCTTTTCTAGATAATAATTACATTGAAATAATCTTTGAAAAGAGGGTTTAACATCCTGGAGTGCTTCTGCACAATGTTGTCTGTAGCTTTAAATTGCTGAGCCCTTTAAATTTCAATGTATTCTGACTGGCTGTCAGTGCTTTGTCATTATTCATCAGCTAAAAAATATATTGTTATTAAAGTAATCCCAAGTCCCAACCATACAGTTTTTCTACATCTTTATCTTTATACACTCTCTAAAATAAAGCTATGCAATGTTTCACTGGTTTGGTACCTTTTCAAAAGGTACACACATTTGTACTTAAAGGGTCCATATTGGTACTTTTTAGGTACTAATATGTACCCTTGAGGTATTAATATGGAACTTGTAGGTACAATTGTGTACATTTTGAAAAGGTACCACCCTAGTGACAGCTTGCGTACCTTTATTTCTGAGAGTGTAGTTCACTGTCAGAAGGATTTTTTTTTTTTTTTTATAGTTATCCTACAAGGTATGAACAGGCCTTTACAGTCAAATGTTTCATTCTGGGAATTTCTGTTTTTTACTCTTTGTTTTTTTTACTGTGAACAGTCAAAAAATAAGTAGAAATTTAAGAAAGGATGCAGAAGAAAGACTAATCTTGAGAAAATGGCCTTAAGTTGTAAATGAACCTACAAGCATAAATTGATAAACTGTGACAATAACTTATTTTCTTTACATTAGACTAAAAATATATCATGGAAATCACAACAATCGACAGACTTTTTAAAAATAGTTTTTGGTCTGTAGTGTCTTGCCTTAAATATCAAATAACAACACACATTAAACCTTAATCCACTAAAACAACTGCATTCATACAGGCTCCTTCGGAAAGGTCTACAAAGGAAAATGTCGCAATAAGATAGTAGCAATTAAGCGGTAAGAGTTTCTTTTAACTTGTTTTGTCCACATCATGTATATAAAGTGAACTGCATTACCTTCATACCTTTCCACAGGTACCGACCAAACACATATTGCTCAAAGTCTGACACGGATATGTTCTGTCGAGAAGTGTCTATCCTGTGTCGCCTCAACCATCCCTGCGTTATCCAGTTTGTGGGAGCGTGTCTGGACGACCCCAGTCAGTTTGCCATCGTAACCCAATACGTTTCTGGAGGATCCCTGTTCTCGCTACTGCACGAACAAAAGAGGTCATTTCAAGAGTATTATTACAATGAATGTATTAAAACACATTAATACTATTATTTGTTACAAAAAACTTTTATTTGACTTCATATTGATCAAACTATCATGATAAACAGATTATTTACCACTAAATTGTTAAGCAGCTGCTTTCAACATTGCTAATAATAAGAAATGCTTCACTAGTACAAATCAGAATCACATCAGAAGCATCTTGACACTAAAAGTAATGTAATGTAATGTAAAAGTAATGGCTATGATTTATAGTTAATAATTTTAATTTAAAAACTGATCACATTCTTAACTCAAAGGAAAAATTATTTTAATCATTTCTTTGCATAAAATAAAAAAGTGTCATGTTTCAGATGTGTATATGCAGTTTTAGACAATGTGATGCAAATGTTTTAATTTCAAATGTTGAATAACACTTATTTTCATTTAGAACAATTGAAAAAAATTCTGAAAAAAAAAGCCTGTTAATGATTTTATTATGCTATACTCTAAAACATTTTGTGAAAATTGGAAGAAGTGCTATCAGAAATGTATAGAATAAAAAAACTATACTCAATCACATCACATATTAATCCAGTAAATGCAGAGAAAATGAGAATTTTTTTATTTGTAACAAACATTATGTATGTGTATGCAGGTCTGGCTGACTGGGAGTGTGTGGAGATTCAATTACATAAATCATAAAGTTTATGGAAGTGGGTGGTCAGTGGTGCAATTGCTATTACCATAGTAACAGCAACTTTGGTGGATCTTAAAGTTAGGGTTCAAAAGAGCTCATTTTAAAAAAAAAAAGGTTGACTGGAATGTGTTCATAAAGTATTCAATTCGAAGCAATCCAGAATCTATTTCTATATTAAGACCTGCATCATTGCAACCAAATGTATTATTTCCTCAGTGCTCCATATGCAGTTCAAGATGAAGATCATCACATTGATCTGTTTGAGTTGGTTTCGTGTATCGATCAGTAGAGGGGAGGAGGTGTTCACTTAATGATGTCTTTACACTTAGAATCATTGATCTGCAGTCCAAGCTCATCATTGCCATTGATGTGGCCAAGGGCATGGAGTATCTGCACAATCTGACCCAGCCAATCATTCACAGAGATCTGAACAGGTAATTCACCATCATCATCATCACCACCATTATCACATGGTTTGTTCAATAATCTCGGTCCATTTGTTAAAACCATCCTATCACATGAAAATTAGTACATTTCACTCAAAGCTTAAAGCAATGATGAAAAAAGATTTTGCCAGTTTTATTTTGAGCTCTTTGTTTAACCTTATTTCTTTTTTCAGTCATAATATTCTGCTCTATGAGGATGGACATGCTGTGGTAGCTGACTTTGGAGGTAAGGGAAGCCACACACTTAACGTTACGCCTAAATCAAGCCTACAGGCCGTTTTCTTTTGTGTTTTGTTTAGTTGAATTAGTTTTGATTAAACATACATTTAACCAAATAATTGGACTGACAGCTTAATCGGGCTGAATAGCCTTCATGTAAATAGTTCTCAGCATGGTTCATTTGATCTGAATGAAATAAAATAAAAATTCTTATACTCGCATAAAACTTGATTGGACTGAAAAACTGACACTAGATAATGTGCATATACAGTGCCTCCGGAAAGTATTCATAAATATTCATAAGTGTACGTAAGTATTCAAGCGTTTGCACAGTACTTTGTTGATGCACCTTTTGCAGCCTCAAGTCTTTTTAAATATGATGCCATAAACTTGGAACGCCTGTCTTTGGAATTTTTTGTCCATTCCTCTTTGCAATACCTCTCAAGCTCTATCAGGTTGGAGGGGAGGCGACGGTGTACAGCCATTTTCTGATCTCTCCAGAAGAGATGTTCAATAGCATTTAGGTCTGGGCTATGGCTGGGCCACTCAAGAACATTCACCGAGTTGTAAAGCCACTCCATTGCCCCAGTCAGCGAAGAGAAATAGACGCAAATTTATAATTTCACCGTCTTCTAAGTGACCCAAAGGTCTGTTCTGAATGGAAAGTGAAAATAAAAACAGATATCAGACCTCATTTTTTAGCTAAGTTAAAGGAAATGACACTAGATAGCAAACGTTTTCTTTCCCAAACACACGTTTTAGATGCCATTCATCAAACTCAAGTTAATGAACTGAATCTTGCACTATATTAGACCTGTCATGATACTTAATTTCAATACTGAAATTTATAAAAACTGCCAATTTCCCGCTAACATTTAAGCAATGTTGAACGCTACCGTTGATTTGCCATCCTGCCAAAAATGACTGTAATTGGCCTTGGAGGTCATCAGTTCACTGCACTTCACCGATGTTTACCGAATGCAAACACAGACGATCGATCCGCTTAAGAATCAACTGATCTTTTCATCTTTAAAACGCTCCAGTGTTCGTTTGCACTCAGTGAAGAACGGTGAACTGATGACCTTCACGGCCAATCACAATCGTTTACACCATATCTGCATTTTGAAATCACAGCAACAGCTGAAGGTTTATAGTCCACAGCATGTTCTTGCAATGTTTAGAGTGCTAATGCTATACTTCCGGGTTTGCTTTCGTGTTTTGAAGTGACGCCCTCATGAAATAAGGGCAAAAAAAAACAAATCAAAACTCTTAACTCTAGTACTTAATTCTCTGAACACTAACAGTTCCTTTGTATAATTAGCACTTCTTGTGTGTATTGCCTTGTCTTGTAGAATCGCTAAATACCTCCTTAATTGTAATCGCTTTGGACAAAAGCGTCTGCAAAATAGCTAAATATAAATGTCATAATAGTGACAGGACTTTGAGTTTTGACACAACCCAAATACTATCACTCAAATTTGTAAAATATAATTTGTAATGAAACAAATCCACTTTTAAAATCCACTGCTGTTTATGTAACGCACATGTTTCTGTATTGCTCTGCAGAGTCCCGCTTCCTGTTGTCTGTGGATGAGGACAATATGACTAAACAGCCTGGGGTACAGCCATTCTGTGTTCTAGTTAACCCTGTTTATTAATTATCATACATTTTAATAGCCACTCACAAATCCTTCAGCACATGTAGGCAATTTTAATACTGCTTACATTGCAGATTTGCCTCTCTTGTACGTCACATTAAGTACGTCAACATATCTTTGGGGGTTTAATACGCTTGCATTTCCTTTGGGGGTGAGCAAGAGTTTTGTAAGTCACACATTGTTTCGTGTTCATCATTTTCCTCCGCTGATGCTGTGCAGAACTTGCGCTGGATGGCCCCAGAGGTGTTTACCCAATGCACGCGCTACACGGTGAAAGCGGACATGTTCAGCTACGCCCTCTGCCTGTGGGAGCTGCTCACGGGGGAGATTCCCTTCGCACACCTCAAACCAGGCACTCAACACTTTTACTCTATTTTGTGCTTGCTAATGATGACCATGATTACATTTACATTAAGTTACAGGAAGTGTTGGGTAAGTTATTTCAAAAACGTAATTTATCATGGATTACTAATTACATCATTGAGATTTTCTAATTACTTTGACTGGACAGTAACGTTGAATCTCAATAAAGAGTTCTGTTACTTGACTCAATACTGCTTAAAATTGCTGTAATTTTTTAAGCAAAGACATTAGAACTCTTGTTATTCTTTAAACGTGAGTCAAGCAGGGCTGTAATTGTAAAAGAAAATGTTAAACAATATATCTTTATGTATCAGAACATGAAAGTTTCAATGTAATGAGCCCATTTTTCATGCTTAACACATATAGTCATTCATTTTTTTTACTAAATTCATTGTTTCTTAAGCATTTAAGGGTATCCGCTGCATAATAACGTGCTGGATAAGTTGGCGGTTCATTCCGCTGTGGCGACCCTGGATAAATAAAGGGACTAAGCCGAAAAGAAAAATGAATGAATGAACAAATGCATTTTTTAATTTTTAAAAACCATTTTAAAGTTAAAATTATTAGCGACTTCAAGCTAATTATTTTTCAGATACTCTACATAACAAACCATCATTATACAATAACTTGCCTAATTACCCTAACCTGCCTAGTTAACCTAATTAACCTAGTTAAGCCTTTAAATGTCACTTTAAGCTGTATAGAAGTGTCTTGAAAAATATCTAGTCAAATATTATTTTCTATCATCAGGACGAAGATAAAATAAATCCGTTATTAGAAATGCGTTATTAAAACAAATGTTTAGAAATTTGTTGAAAAAAATCTCTCTGTTAAATAGAAATTGGGGGAAAAATAAACAGGTGGGGAGGGGCCTGATAATTTAGGGGGTTTAATAGTTCTGACATAAACTGTAAATTATAAGTAACTGTAATTAAAAAGGTAATCCCTTACTTAGATTACAGGACTAGTTTGTTAATTACACCCAACACTGGTGAAAAGGTTTTTTTTAATGGTATCCTATGTAACTCCCCCAAGTATCAATCTTCATTAGTAGACATGCAGTCATTTTTCCATTACGTAGACCTGTTTAAGTCTCTGAACCCATTGAGCCACCTTTGGAAAACCTTCATCCATCCCCTGTACTGTTATATATATTTTTTGCAACCAGTAATAATATCCTTAGTATAAATCTTGTTTCTTCATTCAACATTTCTTTGGACAGTGCTCCCAATAATCACACAACTGGATCGAGGGGTATTTCTATATCTAATATCTTATCTATTTTTAAACATTTTTCCAAAACTCTTTAGTTTTTTAAAAAATGTGTGTATGACCTCCTATTTTACCACATTTTCTCCAACACAAAGCAACATATGGTCCATTTACATATGTAGAAATTACAAAAGGAAGTGTTAAAGTTTCTAATTTTTACTTTCCAATCCAATTCTTTCCATAATTGACTATTAATTCCTCTAACTCATCAATTAAGATCATTTATTTAGCCAATAGATAGCCATGCAGAATGATAACAGTAAATATAGAAGTCATTTAATCATGGGATGCCATGGTGCTGGGCAGGATTTTATTTGTAAGATGAGTCATTTTAGGAAACTGTTTCAGTTGTTTCATCCACAGAGGTTCAGAGCTGACAACTTAAAGTTCAAAAGCAGAAGACTTACCCACTGAAGTGATATCTATCTTCTTTAAATTTTATACATCTGTGCAACGAATCACATTTATCTCCAGAGCTGAAACGAAAACCAAAACACATTCTTCCACAAGATGCAAGCAGTTATATTTATTAACCACTATAAGGCCAAAAGTTACATACCTACCTTTAAATTGAGGTTTCAATTGTAGTTTTATGTGTAACAACCAAGAGGACTTCAAGAACAGATGAACTAAATGTCTGATTAAATGTTGAACTATATACTTCAAATTTTAGCATTTAAAACAATCCTAGTGTTATGTTAATGTAATTCTAATGAAGTTTTAATAAAAATGTCTCACGTGTGTGAAATGCTTACAGCTGCAGCCGCTGC
This sequence comes from Danio rerio, assembly GCF_052040795.2. Lineage (NCBI taxonomy): Eukaryota > Metazoa > Chordata > Actinopteri > Cypriniformes > Danionidae > Danio > Danio rerio. Next base: position 19,860,221 of record NC_141028.1, on the reverse strand, counting down.
AGATATGGCCTATCATCATGTTCGTCCACCGATTGGATACTCAATCCCCAAACCCATCTCAGCACTGCTCATGAGGGGCTGGAACGTTTGTCCAGAGGTCAGTGGGCCACATCTACCTGAAAATATAACACATATACAACACTGTAAAAAATCCAGGCTTTCACTCAATTCATTCATGTTGTCCAAACACTGATTAAGTTAACCGCAACAATTGTGATTCTTCGGCTCATTTTAAATAAGTAATTTGAACAAGCAGGTGATTTATTAAGAGATATGAAACTATTTTATATTTATTTTACTTTAAATCCATTTAAAAAAGTAAGAAATAAACTATGAATTTACTATTATGAAAAACTATAAACATAATATTAGTTGCTTTTGCAGAGGTTTGTTGAAATGATCAAATTCACAGCATCTTGTTTAAAATTAAGGAAAACGTATGGAAAGGATAACATTTTATTAATTTAACTATTGTATGCTTCTTAAATTCATTCTTGAACAACCTATCTGTTGTGCCGAGTTCATCTATAATCCTTCAGATTACCCAGAATCCCTCATCTCTGGAGCTCAGGGCGAGTTTGTATTTCTAATTTTGTTAATGAGCATCCAGTTGCTAGCCTACTGTGTGTCTTTGCAACAAACCTGAGCCAGGTGCTTTCTCATGTTCATGGTCTTTGCGATGTTCTCAGCACTGGTCCCTCAGGTGTGGCTGAAACTGTGTCAAGTGTGCTTGTTAGGAATGTGCCCTACAACCAAGTGCAGTTTGACACAAGCCTCTAGGGCACAGAGCTTTTGCTGAGCAGCACTTTAAAAGAGCCAGGATGCTAATAGCTTGTACTGTTTTTTTTTAAGTGCTGCTTAAAGGAATAGCTCACCCAAAAATGTATATTTACTAATAAATTATGCCAGCATTTTACAATCCTGCTTCTCACGCCCCACAGATCTGCATATTTTGCATGTCTCTCTTATTTAATGCACCTGATTTGGATAATCAGCTCACTAGAAGAGCTTTATGCATGAACTATGCTCTGACTGACATGTCCCTACACTGTGAGCATTGCTCCCTATTCCCTTCTCCTATCTACAGGGGTAGACCTAACCAATAAGCAGTCCCTGGGAAATTAGGGGGTCCCGACCAATGCCAAGAAGCCTATATTAATCATATAGATCTTTTAAAAATGTTCTATCATATTGTAAAATCTGTCTATAACTATTAAGATTTTAACTTTATTACTTCTTTTTAAAACCAAGGGCCCCCATGGATAGTGGGGCATTCCTTCTCTGCAGCACATGCAAATAGTAAAATCTAATCACAAAAATGGCTAATGAAATTTTATTTATGAACATATTGAATTTAATTTTACTTTAAGAAGATGAAGGTTCCACTTAAAATATATTTTTAACATGCAGTTTATTTACAAAAAATAAAAATAAAAAAATTGACAGAGAAAAAAAATCTATAGAGAAAGAGAGCATTGAGTTTCAATGCTAGAAATAGCTGATACTTGGAACTGCTTAGGGCCCCCAAATCACTTAATCAGCCCCTGCCTATCTACCTGAGCACGAGGAACCTTTATTTGACTTCGGAATGTTTGTTCATTTATTTACACAATAGCATCACCTTTAGTGTCATGCTAGAGAAATGTGAAGTGTCACGTAATATACCTCCATAAATAAATACAATATAAATTGAAGTATCACACACTGAAATGTCATTTGAATAAAACCTATATGCTCCCTTGTGGGGTTCACTTTGCAGGGCACTTGTTGTCGAATTAGAACAAACATCTGAGGCAAAAAGAGAAACATGCTGCTGTATGCCGAGAGAGATTTTTAGCCTGTACGGCGCTGCGAAAAGGGGCGGGATTAAACACGATGATTAGACATTAAAAAAGCGAGCGATTGGTCCATGCTTTAAATTTCTGTACAGAGAGTTCATGTTTTGATCTTCGATTGGTCTCACGCAGTCATGTGATGCAATTTCACAGGTCAGAGTTTACCAAGCTTGAACTTTTCAATGCAGCGAACTCTGAAACTTGTCGCACGAGCTTGCGTTTCCGGTCAGACGCATTTGTGTGCGTATGAATGGAAGTCTATATTAAAAAGAGAAACAAAAATTGTAAAGCGTGGTGGGGTACAAGAACTGGCATTGAGAAAATGCTCAGACAGATTTTTACCCTGTTCAGAGCTGGACTGGTGATTTAGATTGCCAGCTAAATAGAGTTTGTCAGATAGTTAAGTAAATTACCACCAGTTGCCAGATTAACGCTAATAACTGGGAGGTTTTTATACTGTGAATTCAGAATATAGGTAAGTTATGCTTAAAAACAGCTCTTTTATTCCTGTTTAGATAACTTAAAATCGAACTATGCAGTGACCATGAAATAAGATATATGTATATATTTTGCTACCTTTAGTGTCAATTTATAACCTGATTTTGCAGTAGCCATTACTCCAGTCTGCAGTGTGACATGGTTTATCACAATTTAGTTGCAAAATCATGTCTTATAATTTAAAAATTCAACAATTTTACACTTCAGCGTTTTTGTGGAAAACCCTTTTTTTTCTCTCTGTGACAGGAAAGACCTGAGTTTTCAGAGGTGGTTGCCAAACTCGAGGAATGCCTGTGTAACGTTGAGGTACTAAGCATCCACATCACTTAAAGATCCATCATACTGTACATTATTATCTATTTGTTCAGTACAAATTTCGGTCACACTTTACAATAAGGTTCATCAGTTAATGTTAATTAATGCATTTACTAACATGAACAAACAACGAACAATACATTTACTACGGTATTTGTTCATGTTAGTTAACATTAGGTAATGAAAATACAGTAGTTCATTGTTAGTTCATGTTAACTCACGGTCCATTAACTAATGTCAACAAGCATGGACTCAGATGTTAATAATGCATGAGTAAATGTTCAATTATGATTAATAAATGCTGCACATGTGTTGTTCATGATTAGTTCATGTTAGTAAATGCATTAACTAATGAACCGTATTGTAAAGTGTTACCCATATTTCATATGTGTTTGTGTGTGTGTCCAGCTCATGTCTCCAGCCTCCAGTAATAGCAGTGGTTCTCTCTCACCCTCATCCTCCACTGACTGCCTGGCAGCACGTGGCAGCCCTGGACGAAGCCATGTGGCTGCCCTCCGCTCACGTTTCGAGTTGGAATACGCCCTCAACGCCCGCGCCTACGCATTTTGGACCCAAAAGTACACACACAAACACATAAAACCTACACAATGTCCATGAATTAGACTCCCAAGGAACCAGTCCCACCCATAAAACTACATTATTTAGCAAGCAGATATGACCTGAAAAAGGGCCCGTCACACCATAGCCATGCATTATTGGAGGAGTCAGGTCACCTTGCTCTTTTGTTTGGTCAGTGCCATGCAGGCCAACCGCAACACTTCTGTACAGTCTGAAAGGCTGTTGCTTGGAAACAAGGCATGAAAACAAAAGAAAGCCAATGCAATGAAACTTGCATGACATTCATTCTGAGAGCCTTTGCTGGTGGTCACCTTAATTCTTTATGGGTGGTGATGAACGTGCGTGTATGTGTTTGTTGGGAAACCTGGCAACGGTCAACAAAACCGCCAAGCAGATAATTACAACAAGGGAGTCCTACTTTGCAGCCGTAATCTTTGCAATATGATGTAACCAGATCTAGCAATGCTAGCAGTTTAGTGGAATGAGCAATAAATCAGGCTAAAGTGCCACTGTGAATAACTAAATAGAAAACAATGATCATCTGAGCGAGGCGAACCACGCAAGGCCTCATTGAGCTGATATGACATCAACAAAGAAACAGAAGTGTATCCTATTTAGGGTCATTAAAGTTTAATATCAAGGAAGAATCGTGCTTGTTCTGTGGTCTTCGGTGTAAACCAATACTAATCTCATTGTTGAATCAAGCTTCTCTGTTTTTTTGACAGCTCTGCTCGGAGGTCTTCGCAGGGTTTGTCTCTGGATGAGATGAGGAGGAACATGCAGTTCCCGCCCATCGACAGAAACGGTTCGTGTCCAACTCAAATGTGTGATTCATCTGTTTATATAACAGCTTAATGGGGGGCAATGTTGTTTTTCATTTTCATCTACAGAGAATATGGCAACAATCATGTTGATATAATCCATGCAAATTCACTCTGAGGTTAACAGGATTTTTACTGAGTTGCGAAGATGAGAGCACCGCGTTCGTGTTTTAAGCATATGGTGCAACAAGTGGGTGGTTGTGTTGGAGTTGAGTGTCAGTCACTGTGTTTCGTGCTGTTCCCGCAGGATATGTGTCAGATCCCATGAGCACCATGCGTTTCCATTCGTGCAGCAGCAATGGAAGTTTTGAGGACAGCAACTAGAAGCAGCAAATCTCTGAAGAACGTCACAAGCAAATAACTGCATGACATCTGAAATACCGTAATTATGTCTTTTTGACTTTATCAAAACACTTTTCACACAATTGACCCTTGGCTAAGCCCTGCCCTCCTTAGTTACTGTTGTTACGCCTGTCAAGCTCTCGTGCCTGGCACGTCGTCTATTACAATAAGTATGCGCTGGTGTTAGACATTCTCATGGATAGAATTAGGCTGCATTTACACTGCAGATCTTGACGGTCAATTCCGATTTTGTGACTACATCGGATTTTTTTGCTGACCTGCGTACATCATCTTTTAAAAGTGACTCGTATCTGATTGTCTGCATTCACACAGCACACGGCAAAGATGCAACGACCAGGAAAAGAAAAAGAGCAGGCGCTGATAATAAAAGAGCACCCTTTCTCTGTTCCTGTATTTAATCTGTTTGAAAGGTTCCATTTTTTGACAAGTTGTTTTACAATAGTTTACGACAGAAAAGTTCTCATTTGGCCATCTTCTTTTAATCTAGGCCTTTTTGAACCAGTAAGGATTATAATGTCAAGTCCATGGCGCTATTTATGCACGTGATGTATGCAACAGTTTTATATTAGTTTATATTGGTTACGTGGTGGATATTGCACTCTCTCTCTCTCTCTCTCTCTCTCTCTTTCGCTGTCTCTCTCTCTACATGACAATATAAAAGCTTTTTAAGTCCTCGCGTATGAGATTTAAGGTTTGGGACTCTGAAGTCTGTTCGCTATGGTTTTTAATGATGCACAACTTGCATTGACAGGTAAAAAAGTCCGATCTACCTGCCTATACTGCAAAGAAGAGGGCATGGATCGGATTCATATTGGATAAATTTACACATATGAACAAGGCCTGAATCTGATTTGAGTAAATTGTAATCCATGTGATTTTTTCCAGCTTACATGTACATGGGCCATATCTGATCTGTGCCACATGGAAGAAAAAAAATCAGAATTGAGTCACTCGAGCCATGCAGTGTAAATTCAGCCTGGCAAACAGGTGAGATTACAGAGGTATATTCATAACATAATATGCAACCAATTAGAAAATAATTTCATCAAAATTGAAGCTAGGTTTGCCCAGCCGTCTTATACCCTAACCATTCAACAGCTTGGTTAATGCACAGCATGAGAGGTGAAATTTAAAAACAATCTAATAAAAACAAATTAAAATATGATTTCTCTTTTTTTTTTTTTTTTGCCAAAAAGCCTGATAGACTATTGTTGTGCAATGAAATATAGCATTACTAACTGATGAGGAAACACGCATGGACAGTGCTTCTACTTAATTCATTTGGTCACACTTTACAATAAGGTTCATTAGTTAATGTTACTTAATGCATTTACTAACAAGAACAAACAATGAACAATACATTTACTACAGTATTTGTTCGTGTTAATAAACATTAGTTAATGAAAATGCAGTTGTTCATGTTAGTTCATGTTAACTCATGGTGCATTAACTAATGTTATCAAGCATGAGTTTGGATGTTAATAATGCATTAGTAAATGTTCAATTATGATTAATAAATGCCGTACAAGTGTTGTTCATGATTAGTTCATGTTAGTAGATGCATTAACTAATGACCCTTATTGTAAAGTGTTACCATTCATTCTAAGAAAGAAAAACCCAGAAAGGGGAAATTGATGGATTTGTGCTAAAAAATTAGCATCATTGACCCATAACAATGCACAGTACCTATAACTGTCAGTATGTTTGTGTGCTTTTTATACAATTTCTATTCTAATTTACAGTTTAGCTGAAAAAATAAAATTAAACGAAGTGCAAATCAAAGTATGAATAGCAGTAGTGAACAAATAGATTTTCCCTACCAGCAAATGATTAATCCAACATCAAATATAAAAGCAGACACTAACCCGCTATACCGTTGTCACCAATGACTAAATCTCCAAAAGACAAATGAAAACATCTGTGAATTGTAGCTCTGACATGGGGGTTATAAATGACTGAAAAACAGCTGAGGGTGAAGTATATTGATCATGAGTGCTCAGATTGTGATCATATCTCTGTTTTGTTCTGTTGATATGTAATCCAAATATTCATAGCTTGAAACAGATGGAAATATGACTGGACTATGTGCTGCTTTTACGGCCTCTCACACAGCTTGATCCACACTGGCATTTCTCCCCCAGGGGTTTAGGTTTTGGAAAGAAAAAAAAAAAAATCCACCACCCAAAATTTTAGGATACCGGGAATCAGACTTGCACAATCCATATGCACAACAATTTGGCTTGTTTCCCTCGCTCGAAATCTAGACAGAACTACTGCGCGTCGCTACGGTTGCTAAGCCATGATTGGTGTATTGCGGTTTTCGGGTGTGGCTTAGTGAAGGGTCAATTCCTCCAAAGTTTAGATCAAATTTCCAACCATAACAAGTCTTTAGTTGCTGCAGTTATTATTTGGTCAAAAACAACATGTGCCAAACTTCAAATGACAGAACATTGGTTACCATGCTGTAAGTCATCGCAATTTCGGAAGTGATGGAAGTGTTTTAAATACACACAAAATTATAATTTAGAGAATTTACTATTGTAATTAAATGCACATTTTACAGTGTATGCATGACTAATTGTCACAAACTATTAATTAGGACGTGACATAAATGCACCTCCAAAGAGTATAGGAACATTCTACGTTCAATTAGGATGACTTGTGTTATTTCTTTTTTGTATAATAACATATAACTTGGTATCATATTCGGTACACACATGTATGTCAAAATTTTGAAATTAAAGAGTCAAAACCTTTTTTTAATTGTTGTTGCATCAAGAGTTTTTTATATTGTGTTTGGAATTTCGAATGAGAATAAAACATTTGGTAGATCAGGACAAACAAGTGTATTTCAGTATTTTATTCTAATTTCAAAAGCAAACAGTCACTAAGACATGTGATAGGTTGTTTAAACAGAGTATGACTGATGTCACTTAACAACACAGGCACTATTAGGGAAATTTGGCCTTGTTTCTGCAGTTGAAACATCTCAAGTTTTGATTCTGACTCATGATGTGCATCAAGGCCATCACTGATGGGGTACAAGGTAGTGATAATTATCAGAGACTCAATGCAATTTCCAAAAGGAACTAAATAATAGTACCCTAGCAATGGCCTTTATCTGCACAACACTGACCAATAATCTATAAAAGAGATGTTATATGAATAATAGTATCATATGCAAGTAAACTACTGTTTAAACTAATACCAAAAATCAGTAGTGGTCATGTCATTCACATTACACTTTGCAGTCATTGAGGTTTCTGTTGAAGTCTGTTAGTTAAGGTATGAGTGTCTGAAATGTGTCCATACACTGGTGGTGCAGCCTGACTAACTGGAGGGCTCTGCATCATGAATAATTTAATTATTTGTGCTGTGTGTGTCCTGCGGTGTCCATTTTCAGTGGGCCATGGATAGCTTCACCTACCAAGCACACAGGACTCATAATGGGTCTTGAAAAAGAAAAGGAAATGTCTTTGTTTTGCATCCAACAATATGGGTTTGGGTGTCCACACTTACGGTCTGAAAGTCTCTAGGATCTTGAAAACTTTAAACATGTTCAGGTGAGTTTAATTGGGGTTGGACTTAAATTTTGCAGTACAATCTCTATCCGGGGCCAGGATCAGACAGTCCTATGTTAGGTGAAAGGATTTACTGTTATGCTAGTAGCTGTTTTCAGCGTGAGCAGTCTGTAATGTTGGATACCCTGCAGGCCCAAAAATCCTTGTGTCATCCAATGAAAAAGTGCTTAAAGAGTCTCTGCTGAGAGTCTGTTGGAAATGACTGCCAATTACTTTTGTTCCCCTATTTCCGTCCACATTCCTGCTTCCATTTGATGGTCTGGAATTGAAGTCAACACTTGTGGTGTCGTCTTGGCTCCCGTTTTCTGATTTATTAATGATTGTTAGGTCTGTAATCTCTGTGATTGTTGGACTCTGTGGCTCGATATACTCTGACTGAGGTACATGCTCAGGTTTCAAATTGTCTTCTGAATCTTCCAAAGTCTCTCCATTACTTGCTTCCTCTATTTGGGCTGTGGTTTCAGCAGTCATTTGTTGAGACTCTTCTACATTCGGGATGTCAACTGCGGGTACATCCTGTTCAGATTCAGATGAGGGTTTGTCTTGAATTTCTTCAGATGATGTCCCCAGATTCATGACCTCAACTAATGTTGAAGTTTCTTGACCTGCAGTGTCTTCTTGGTAAATGTCATCATCCTTACTCTGTCTTGACCAGAAAGTCAACAATGAGCCTCTGGTCTCTAGGACTTTTTCATCTTTGGCTGAAGTATGTGTGCTGTCTTTAGAGTGATTACTGAGAGCATCTGCTTCTATGGCCTCAACTTTAGTCTCTGTTTCAAAGCTTTCAACTACAGACTCTGTGTTCTCATTTACAGGAGTTGCCATTTCATCTACAATCTTGAGTGTTTCATCAAGGCCTTCGATATTGGTACTTGCTGGTGCATCTGGAGCATCTAATACTTCACCATTTAGCCGCTCTTCAGTTTCTCCTGAGCTGAGAGTCTCTTCATCAAGGGGTTCTATGAAAGTCTGAAAATACCTAGATTCCTGGTGTACGTTAATCCAGTTACTTACTAAATCCACTCCAGCTGTTTTAGACAAAGGTGTTGGAGGAGCATCCAGATCTTCGCAATCAACACTCCCTTTGGTTATTTTCTCTCCATTCTGTGATTTCCCTGAATTGGAAACAGATGAGCCGCCGTCCATCCCTTCAGGAGCATCTCTACTGCCCAGTTCATTTTCAGACTTGTCTGGTTGCTCTGCTTCGACTTTATCTTCAGCTGAGACAATCAAACTTTCTGTATCCTTATTAACGATTTCCTGTGTTACCTGTGCAGCTACATTTTCTATAAATGTTGTTGCAGAAGTTTCAGATTCTTTATCTGCATCTTCTTTGTCATCCTCTTTGTCTGCCTTTTCGTTATCACTGTCTTGGTCCACATTCCCACCATCCAACCGAGACTCATTTTCTGCATCCACCTTATTTTCTATCTCTTGCTCTTTGTCTTGATCTGTTCCTTCTTCATCATCTTTAAAACCCTCTTCATTATCATCTATAACTTCTTGAGCATTATCACCAGTTGTCTCACCCTCTGCTTGGTCTTCTCTTTCATCCCCGTCTGGCTGTTCATCGTCCTTCCCCTCTATGTTCTGATCTGTATAATCAGCATCTTGCTCCTTCTCTGTGTCACCTGCACCTGTTTCTGTATCATTCTCTGTTTGAGATTCCAGACCCTCCTCTTCCACCTCAGCATCTGCATTTTCAATGTCCTGTGTTTCTTCTTCTTCTAATGAGTCTTTCTCTTCTTCATTTGTCTCTGTTTTAGCTTCTGCTGCTTCAGTGTTTATAGCTTCATCCTGTATGTCTTCAGCCTCAATTTTCTCAACTTCCTCACTGATGTCTGGTTGCTCAGCTTCACTTTGTTCTTCTGGGTGCTTTTCTTCCATGTCTACACTCGCTGCTGCATCCTGAGTATCATCTATTTCTTGTATTTCTTCAACAACCTTTTCATTTTTATCTATAGCATCTTGAGCGTTATCACCGGTTGTCTCACCCTCTGATTTGTCCTGGGTTTCCACTTCTTCTGCCTTTTCAGCCTCCTCAGGACTGACAACTTCTCTCTCTCCATTTTCGCCATCTATGTTACTATCAGGCAGATCATTATTCACCTCAGCAGGTTCTCCCACTTCTTCCTTGGTTCTGGCCTCAACGTCATCCTCAGGTGCCCCGCTGGCATCCATTTCATTTTGCTCTTCCTGTGATGCCAATTCTTCATTTTGATCATTAAGGTTGTCTTCTGGTGTTTGAACTATATTCTCACTAGAAACAGCATCTTTTTCCCGTTCCCCTTCGTTTAATGTATCCTCACTAATCTCTTTTATATCTGCAACCTCTTCCTCTGGCTTTTCTACTAATGTTTCTTCTTTTTCTATCTCATTCTCTTTCTCTCTGTCTTCTACCTCATTCCCTTCCTCTAACGTATCCTCGCTAATCTCTTTCACATCTACCACATCTTTCTCTGGCTCTTCTACCAAATTTTCTCCTGTTTCTAGCTCATTCACCTGTTCTGTGTCTTCTTCCTCATTCCCTTCCTCTAATGTATCTTCACAATTCACTTTCCTATCTGCTACCTCTTCCTCTTGCTCTTCTACCAACATTTGTCCTGTTTCGACCTCATTCTCCTGCTCTCTGTCTTCTTCCTCTTTCCCTTTCTCTAATGCATCCTCACTAATCTGTTTTATATCCGTCATCTCTTCCTCTGGCTCTTTTACCAATTTTTCTCCTGTTTCTACCTCATTCTCTTGCTCCCTGTCTTCTTCCTCATTCTCTATACAATTCCCATCTCCTTCCTCTTCCATCTCATCCATCATCTCATTCTCCACCTCTTCTACTTTTTCTACTTCCTGAGACTCTTCTTCCATGTTTTCATCTGTCTTGGTTTTCTCTCCCACCTCAACTTCACTGTTTGGTTCCTCTTGACTCTCTTCATTAGCCCCATCACCAAGTTCACTTTCTTTTTGTTCATTACTCACACCCTCCTCACCTTTATCGGCACTAACCTCATTTTCCTTTGACTCATTGTCACCCTCAATCCCATTGTCTTTCTCAGCAGTTTCAATCTCTTCATCCCCTGGTTTCTCTGCCTCCTCTATTCCCGGAGTGTCACTTTTATCCTCAACCTCTAGATTTTCAACTTCTTTCTCTGTTTTCTCTTTGGTCTCATCATTATCTTTACTAGATTTTTCACAGTCTTCCTTCTTATCAACGTCATCCCCCTTGTTATCTGTCTCCTGTAGTATTTCTCCTGTTGACCCATCACCCCCAGCCTCATCTGCTAGGTCTACTCTTTCATCTTTGTCTGGCTGTTCAACGCTCTTCCCCTCCGTGTTCTGATCTGCGTCATCAGCGTCTTGCTCCCTCTCTGTATCACCTGCACCTGTTTCTGTATCATCCTCTGTATAAGTTTCCAGACCCTCTTCTTCCACCTCTGGTACCTCAGCATCTACATTTTCAGTGTCCTGCATTTCAACACATGTCTCTTGTTGTACTACCAAGTCTTTCTCTTCTTCATTAGTCTCTGTATTAGCCTCTGCAATTGTGTCTTCTTCCTGTATGTCTTGAGTTTCATTTTCCTCAACTTCCAGACTGTTATCTGGCTGTTCAGCTTCATTTGTCATGTCACTTTGTTCTTCTGTTTGCGGTTCTTCCATGTCTACACTCGCTGCTGCATCGGTAGTCTCATCTATTTCTTGTCTTTCTTCTTCTGTGTGGACCTCAGGCTCCTGTTCATTTTTATCTTCTGCAGACTGCTTTGCTTCTTCACTTTCCACTGCAATTTCATCTTGAGTGGTTGATGGTTGTGGTGAAGTGAAACCAACAGCACTCTCAGATTCGACTCCTGTAAAAATGAGCATACAGTTAGGTCCATAAATATTGGGACATTAAAACAATTCTAATATTTTTGGCTCTATACACCAACGCAATGGATTTGAAATTAAACGAGTTGTGTAATGTACTCTTTGGATCTCATCTTGAGAGTTGACAGTAACAGATTCCAAATGCAAATAGCACACTTGAAATGACCTCTGGACCTTTTATCTACTCATTGTAATTGCGATAATGAGGGGAAAACACACTATGGAACAGCTTAAAAAACAATTGTCCAATTACTTTTGGTCCCTTAACAAGTGGGAGGCACATATGCAAAATGTTGTAATTCCTACAGTGTTCACCTGATTTAAATGTAAATCCCCTTTAATTAAATCTGACAATCTGAAGTTGAAGCACATCTTGTTCGTTTTATTTCAAATCGATTGTGTTGGTGTCCAAATATTTAAGGACTTGAATGTATATTGAACTATACAATATTTTACATTTATGCCTCATTTCCATGGTATGGTTAGGTACATTACCGTACAGGAAGGGTTACCCTGTTTAGGCTTGTATTTCCAATGCCAAGAGTACCCTGACTTGGTAGGCATGGGATATTGCAAAAAGATGTAATTCTTTGTTCAAATAAGAAAGCTGCATGGGTTTCTGTGTTGCATTCTGTGTTGTTGCTGTGTATTAAAAAATAATGCTTCCTGTGTTGTTTTACATAAAGTACCGACTTTCTTTAAACCAATGGCATTCAGGAATAAGTCAAGCACCACCCTTTTGGTATCATACTGTTGTGTTAAAATTGAACTTTACGAAAGGGTCCCTAACAATGATGGTTAATTCTTTTGGTAGGTTGAGGCAGTAGAATTGGAAAACAATGCGTGTCTTACTTTAGTGTACCTAACCCTACCTCACAGTGGAATTGAGGCTTTGTACAAACACAAAACTGTCAGTGTTTCGGTCAGAGCACTACAAAACTTTAAGTAAAAAAAATATTCTCTACTCAAGGCAAAAAAAAAGAAAGACAAAAAATTAAGCTTTATATAACCTATTTAATTGTTTACCTTGGCCATCCTGTTGGGTCTTCACTGAAGCTCCTTCGTCTTCCTCTGTGCTTGTATCACTAAACTCTGGTTCTGAACTACATTGAGATTCCTTCAAAATGGCCTCAGCCAACTTCTCCTGCATAGACTTGGCTATGCATTGTCACAGGGAGTGAGACAGACATATGACATCCATGGCAAAAATGTTAAATTGGAGGTGGATTCACCAAATGAGTAATATAATTAATTTTGAAATGAAACGCAGAAGCAGTACAACACAATTGTGTAAATGTGTAAAGTTTTATTACCAGGACAGCAAACACTTTGATTGAGAACACAGCATGCAGGAAACAATCACAAACCATGTTTTCATGCAGGACACAAGTTCGATTTCTCTGATGGGATGGCACATGCACTTTACACAACACTTTTTTTGAATATCAATAAAGCCAACCATTTCAGTTAATCATGTTTAAAACACTGCTCTGTATCCCCAGCCATTAAACCATCAAATCCACAAAAGCACAATAGATTGCATAGTATTTTGTATATATGCGGATGTTTTTGCACTGGCCGCTTGTCATATTTTGAAATATAACAAGTAACTTAAAAACAAGTGTAATCCTTCTTGATGGACTACCCTGATCCAGTTACTATGACCATTTATGTGAAGCTGCTTTGACACAATCTACATTGTAAAAGCGCTATACAAATAAAGCTGAATTGAATTGACTTTAAAAGTTAATTCAGACTGATCAGTATGTCGAAAGCCAGTCTTGGGTGTATATTTGTCACAATGTTGCTAGTTACTTTAATTAAATTACTTTTTCGCTGCAAATGCAAGAAATTACTTTTCATGTTAACGTAATTCAATTACAGTTACTTTTAATGTATTTACCCTAAAAGTGTACATAAAATCAACAGTTCTATATAAATCCATGCAGAGAAGTACAGAAGATTACATTTATCAAGACAATAGCATATTCTTAAGAAAGAACAAGATGTTTTATAAATGTATGTCAATATACAGTATGTATGAAATTTGGTGTCGTTAATTTGAAATGTTTTGTGTATTGATAAATATAGTGTTTTTAAAACAGTACAATGTTTCTCAAATATTTCAGTTGTTTTTGAATTAAGTTTAATTTCTATTTTGTATGCGTTGAGATGTATGTAGATTTTTGCTATTGTGTCAAGTAATTAAACTACTTAATGAGTAACTTTTTTCAGACCAAGTAATTAAAAAAAGTAGTTTGAATTCAGTTTTAATGATGTAATTAGTCAGTTGTAAATATATACTTTTTAAAAGTAATTTACACAACACTTCTGATGGCAACACAAAAAGCATGCAATAAAAAATGGTGCCAGAAACACAACATCACTGAAAAGCCACCAAACAAACACCATCGTCAATTACACAGATAAGTGTGTAATATTCAGCTTTTAGCACGATCAGAACTGGAGTAATGCGTGTGTTCATGTATTTGTCACATAATCATATCATATAATCATCTAAACTACCTTCTTCTCAGGTAAAACCTTTCCATTTCAGACTATAAATGTTACTTATAGACCTTTTTCATGGCTGCTGCATGGAGGGCGCCATAGCGACCAGCGGCTTCCAGTAGAATGATAAAAACTTCCGTTTTTAATGGATAACAGAGTGTTTTTGTGACACACAACTTAGAAATGTGTCTGTTAAAGCCGTTATAATCTGTCAGATGTGGTTCAAGCGCGTCAGAAATACGAGAAAAACGTTCTCCTAGTTCACGTGTCTGCTGTCAGAAATACAGTGTGTGTGTGCGTTCGCGGCCTGTCAGCTGTTAGCTCAGCGGCTCTTTAACACACACGCAGAGAGAGAGAGAGAGAGAGAGCAAACCAGAGTACTGGCATGAAACTTAACAGGTATGAAAGTCGTGCAATTTACAAAAATGACCAATAAAAGTCTGTTATTGATACTCTGCTGGCTGATTTGCTGTTCATTCTGATCGCGAGCCGTTTGTGTTTTTATTTCGTGTGTTGTATTCACCACGGTTTGTGTTTTTCTGTCATTTTGAAATGACACTAGCCTATATTTTCACTTTGTCACAGTTATTAAATCAGTGTGTCAGTGGCACAGTACAGGCTACTGTGTGTGTGTCCAACATTTTGGTGAATTACATTTGTTTGGGCTGGTTATATATTTGAAATAAAGAGAAAATGTTGACTTTAGCGATGACAAGGCTTCATTTAAACTGCAGAAGATGCCGTCTGACAATGAGGGGAAAATGCCTCACAGCAGCTGTTTTCTATCCTATTAGATCGCATTTCTTTAAATGATCAGTCCAGGAGATGGTGCAGATGGACAACAGTATTAGTTCAAAGAGAATAAAAGCAGATTAAAACTATCGTTTCAAAGCTGTCCAAATGTGACCGTTTACACGCATTAGCTGCCGACCGGAAGTTCTTTGCATTCTCCTTGTGCATACACGCAAAGCATAATGGGTAATTTTGCATTCCAAGAAAAAGGTCTATAATATGCTTGTAATAAAATATGCAAATTAGTATAAGCACTGCCACAATCAAAATGTGAAACAACTGTTTTAAAGTTTTACTGACTATCATCTTTTGAGAGCACCACAGTGACCAACAGCCAACAACAACTGTCTTAATTATAAGTGTTTCTGCTTATTAAATGACACACTTCAGCTTTAATTAAAAGCGCTGCATGAAGACACTAACACAATGTTTATCTTGAAGCAATCAAATCTGTTTATTTGTGAAAAGCACAAAAAGATGAGATGAGACTCTTCAGTTCTGATGTTGAAAAAGCCAGCATGAAAGACCACAAAAGCTCCAGTCGTGACAGGCACACAGCACTAGTTTTCATGCAGGCACTCACCTCTGTCCGGCTCATTTTCTTGTGGCTTATCTTCAGCTTTGGCATCCTCCCCAAATTGCTCACCTTCAGTTGCCTCTTGCTTGTCAGTGTCTTCTGACATTTCCAGGTCGCTCTTCTCCACGCCAGCTTCAGGACTATCCTGTGTCCCAGAGTCCTCTGCTTCAGCTTGAGGCAGTGTAACATCGCTGGACTCTGTGGCCTCTGTTTCCTCTGGTTTGGTTTCAGCAGTGGTGAGGTCTTCCTCTGCCTGCGTGACATCATCTGGAACATCAGCATCGACGGCTTCTTTGGTGTCCTCCAGCATTTCTCTTTCACTGTTGTCATTGTCACTGCTGGACAAGCTGGATGTTCGACCAGATGAGACAGATGATGATCTTTTGTCTTCTAAGTGAATAAAAGACAAATAATCTGTAATGCTTTGTTCACTCTTTTCCCCTCAAACCAATTTTTATCTTTCAATTATTTGAACTTGCAATAGATGCAATTGAGGTTAATTTTGTGTTTTTACGGATTTACGCAGTGCGTTCTGTGTCTTTTAGTTAGAACTGGACGATATGGCAAAAAGGGCATCGATAATTATTGTCCATATTGAATGATAATGATATATATTTCGATATAAGTTGTTAATGCTTCCAGATTTAAAAGAGTACCCCAACAATGACTGAAGCCACAAAAACTAGAGGGTCCATTAAATGGCATAAACACAGTCCATTAAATAAGTACCTGGATGGGAGACCGCATGGAAAAATTAGGTTAGTGTTGGAAGTGGTGTAAGAGTGGCCAGCAGGCGGTGCTTAACCTGTGATCTGTGTGAGTCTTAATGCCCCAGTATAGTGAAGTGAACACCATACTGTTAGTGGACGCCGTCTTTTGGATGAGATGATAAAAACCAAGGTCCTGACTCTCTGTGGTCATTAAAAATTCCATGGCACTTCTTGTAAAAGAGTAGGAGTGTAAAGTGTTCAAATGCCAAATTCCCTCCATTGGCCCTTACGAAAATGGCCTCCCATTTATCTCAATCCACCGAATTGGTTATATCACTATTGCTTGCTCCATTAGCTGGTGTGTGCCTAATTACCCTAACCTGCCTAGTTAACCTAATTAACTCAGTTAAGCCTTTAAATGTCACTTTAAGCTGTATAGAAGTGTCTTGAAAAATATCTAGTCAAATATTATTTACTGTCATCATGGCAAAGATAAAATAAATCAGTTATTTAAAATGAGTTATTATAACTATAGAAGCGTAGAAGTGTGTTGAAAAAAAATCTTCTCTCCGTTAAACAGATATTGAGGAAAAAATGAACAGGGGGGCAGCGGGGCTAATAATTCCCACTAACTGTATATATAAATATTGACTTCCACAGGAGGGGAAAAAACTATGGAAGCCAAGGATTACAAGTGTCCAGCTTTCTTCAAATTATCTTCTTTTGTGTTCAACAGAATAAAAAAAGACAAACTGGTGACAACATTTTTTTTTTTTTGGGTGAATTAAAAAGGGAAAAGTATTTAAATTTGTTTATTTTAAAGTGAGATGCCTAAAGTGAGATTAATAGTGCCCTAGCAGACACAGAGTATATTAAGCTGTGATAAAACCCAACTGTTTAACTCTAAAGAGACTTGTAAAATTAGCCTATTTAAACAAAAAAAAATTATATATTTTAATACTGTACAAAAAAATCACATTACAAGACGGCTATATCAACTATTGTATGTTGCTAGCAAACTGTACATTTAAAATATATATTTTTTTAAATCAGGAAGACAGCTTCTTCAAAAACTCAAATACTAGCCTACTTTATTTTTTTAATATATTACATAAATAAAACTGCCACTTTTTAAAATTCAAAATAGCATAAATATCTCATAATTTAAGTCATAATAGGAAATAATTTGTTAATACGATACAACAAATGATGTTTGACTCTGATATGCGGTTCAAGAAACGACTAAAAACTTAACTATTTAGTCTCCACTTCACTTCCTAATCTGCAATTGCCTCTCTGCATATACCACTAACTGTACTCAAAAAAAAAAAAAAATTACTAATGCTTTCCTTCTTAGACTTTACAGACCCGAAACTTGCCTATAGCACTTATTCATTGTTGCTCTTATAGTTGTGTTGATTGCTTCCTTGTCCTCATTTGTAAGTCGCTTTGGATAAAAGCGTCTGCTAAATGACTAAATGTAAATGTAAAATGAGTTTCACTGAGTGGGTCTGTCACTGTGTTTAATCCTGTGCATGAATGTATGATATAGTTAATGCCACATGCACTGTAACGTGTTTTATAATCATAGTTCCTTTTTAAATGTTCGTTGCATTTTCACCAGTGAAACAGTTTAAATGCAAATACACATAAATTAGGGAAGTCTAATCAGCAAAACAAGTGATCATACTGAGGGTATACACAATTATTGATCCTCAGAAGTCGTAATACCCAAACAGCTCGTGGAAAAAAGTAGGCATATGGAGTATATGTGCGTATAGCCCCGACTACACCACTGGTTTGGATGTCTATTAGATGACTTTTAAACACAAATAAATTCTTGCTGAAGACAATTGATTCATATTAGATGTTTTCAAACAAGGTGTAAAACACGGCCGTGTAGTGATACTAACTCAACATACTGTTGTCGTCATCACTGTCCGAGATGCTTTTCTCTTCATCTCCGTCATTTTCATCCCTGGTTTCAGTTTCTTGTTCTCCCTCACTTGCAGCAGAAATTGGCTTTTCTTCCACCTCATCACCATCTTCAACAGGCCCTTCATCATCAGCCTCAAAGTCTTCCTCATACTCTATATGAGAGGACAGTATAAATGGGATCCAAGCATTTCATTTAAAAGTGCAATACATTTTTATTTAAATCATACACCTAGTGCAGAAATGTGTAATTGTATGAACAATAGGTGATGCTTAAGAATATTGTTTGACCTGCATTTGTAGTTAACTGTACCTTTGGTCTTTTTCTTTCCT
The DNA here is from genome assembly GCF_052040795.2 of Danio rerio. Taxonomy (NCBI): domain Eukaryota; kingdom Metazoa; phylum Chordata; class Actinopteri; order Cypriniformes; family Danionidae; genus Danio; species Danio rerio. Next base: position 19,841,513 of record NC_141028.1, on the reverse strand, counting down.
TCTGTTTCTCCATTTATCTCCATTTCCATTTCCTGATGCGTCTCAGGCTCTGCGTTAGACTGAGTCTCTGTGTCCTCATCTGTGGTCTCTTTAGCATCGGGAGATTTGGAGGTGGGCTGCTCCTCTTTCACTCTTTTTTGAGGAGGGGTTGGTTTTTTGTCCAAGCCCATGGCAATAATACACCTGAAGAATTATCATACAAAAACATTACACATCCTGTTTAGTGGTGGACTAGTGTGGGGTTTGACAAACGGGCAGTGTCGAAATGGTTTCATTAAAAGACTTTGCATTGGGACACTTTTTTGGTACACTTGATCATCTGCTTGTTTACACAAATATATACTCAGCCAATCTCAATTTGGCAACATATTGCATTCAGGCATGTAGACGTGATCAAGACAATTTTGTCTAATATAAATACTATGGTAGTCAAAGTTTACATGTTTCCTTCTGTGTTAAAGAGAACAAAACAATGGTTCAGAACAGTTAAAGGGTGAGTAAATGATGACAGAATTATCATTTTAGGAGAAACTATCCCTTTAAGATGGTTTAAAATTGGATTTTTTCAAAACATAGAGTTTTAGTCGAATTTATTAGCCCTCCAGTTAAATTTTAATTATTTTATATTTTCTAGAGATTTTAAGTTCTGTTTAATGGAGGGGGAAAAAATTCAACACATTTCTAAACATAATAATTTTAATAATCATTTCTAATAATTAATTGATTTTATCTTTGCTATGATGGCATTAAATAAGATTTTACAAGATATTTTTTAGGATACTAGTACTGGCTTTTTCTCCACCTCATCACCATCTTCAACAGGCCCTTCGTCATTAGCTTTAAAGGTTTCTTCATACTCAATATGAGAGGACAGTACATATGTGATTCAAGCATATCATTAAAAGATACAATATTTTTTTTAAAAAGCTTGATGCATAATAGTGTAAATGTATGAACATTAGGTGATGCTTAAGAATATTTTTCGTGCAAAGTGCAATTTAAAGGCTTTGCTAGGTTAATTAGGGTAATTAGTCAAATTGGGGTAATTGGGTAAATCATTGTATAACTATTGTCATGTGGTTTGTTCTGCAGAATAATAATATTGACCTTAAAATGTGGTTCTATTCTAGCCAAAATGAAACAAATAAGACTTTCTCCAGAAGAAAAAATATAATCACAAATACCGTTTCAGCATGCACAACTGGAAAATCGAATATGTTAAGATTGTAAGATTGAGTTGTCTAAATTTGTGTGATGATTTGGGCCTAGAAATATTATTCAAATTCGTTTGGGTGTAAATTTGATCAATATTGATTAATGTTGGGTTAGCATATTCTGAAGTGATTTAAATCCTTATGGAAATTTATTTTAGATTTTATCACCTGCCTGGGCCTGGAAATTAAAGTTGGTTTGGTTTATGAGTTGAACTAAAATGTTTTGAGGTTAAAGTTGGTTTGTTTTGTTTTTTGTTGTTTTTCCCCTATATTAATATATTGATTTGGTTGATGAACATTTAATTTTGGTTTACTTGATTAAATAATGCATTTGTTGAAACTTTTTTTAAAAATTCATTAATGAAATAATTTTGAGTAACTGTAGTGGGGTTTTCTACCCCTGGCGCCCAACACCAGTTTATTAGCAAATACTGATACAGATGCACTAAAAATGTCCTTGCTCCATTAAATAACACTTGAAAAATATTTTAAAAATAATAAATATTTTACAGGAGGGCTTATCATTTTGCCCGCAACTGTATGTAAAAAAATCGAATTCATATCAATATGTAAAAATAATAAACTGGAATACGTTTATAGACTAAGGTTGCTTTCACACCTGTGAATGGATTCAGTTGTTCCGAAACAGGGATTAATATTGTTACAACATTGTTGCTCTTTGTTCTTGGTGCGGTTCGCTTTCACACAGCAAAGTTTTAAACTGACCAAAATAGCCTTAACAAGTCATGTGTAAGTAAACTTTTTAGATTATCACTCGTTTGCGGGCATCCTGGAGTCTCTGTGCATTTGCGGAGATTATCACTCGTTTGCGGGCATCCTGGAGTCTCTGTGCATTTGCGGAGATTATCACTCGTTTGCTGGCATCCTGGAGTCTCTGTGCACTCCTGAAACTGGAATGACCTCCCGCCCTACTCATTCTTTCTTCATATTGTCGTATGCCTATTACATGTCCATAAAACACTGTGATATAATCCGGGTCGGATCGTATCGCTTTCTCACTACAATCGATCCACTCCAGAGTTTGTTTCAATCGAGCCGAGACCACCTCATTCAATCGATCTCGGAGCGATTGCTTTGACGTGGATCCGAGTGCGATTGGTGGATTCACATATGCCAAACGAACCGCGCAAACTGGGCTAAGTTCCGAAACAAAAGTCTAGGTGTGAAACCACCCTAAGGAATTATATTGTTATTCCTTCACAAACGATTTCTAGTTTTAAAAGTAATTTCAAACCTTCTATAAATATCATTTAAGAGATGTGTTATCATTACTTGTAGCACGGTGATGCTCCTTCCACACCACAAAATCCAAAGTGTCCATGTCTGCCTCCGAGTCGAGAGCCTTTCCTGTGTTTGAACTCGCAGCAAGAGCTGAGCCGATCCACTTGCAGGCCATTGAGGAAAAACGTAAGACTAAATGGAAACCCTTGGTGTCGTCTAGACACAAACTGGAACACTTCTACAAGAGTAATCAACAACAAAAAAGTTCATTTTAATTAGACTACCGTGTCCCTCATCAAAGAGAATATAATTTATTGTAATAAATGCGCCACTGTCAAAGTAACATCCACTCGACAGATCAATAGCGTAACTCAATACATGCTATCCTTAAGATATGAATTACAAAGCCCAGGTGTACAGAGAGGCTCACTGACCTCCCTCTGTTAGATTCCCTTTGTAGACGCAGAGGTTTTCTCCTCCACAGTGCTGCTGGAAGACCTTCACTTCATCTCTGAGGTCCATCAGATCATGGGACAGGTGGACACCCTTCCCAAAATACATCATGCTCACTAACACTTTACTCTGGGCTGATGTCCTCTGAAGAGAAGATGGCTGCAAACAGAGGAATTGCAGAATAAACATGAGGTTAAGGAAAAATTTACCCCCCAAAAATGTAACATTATCACAAAATAATGCTGAAAACCTGTAACCATTGACATCCATAGTAGGAAGATATACAATAGAAGTCAATGGCTGCAGGTTTTCAACCTTAACACAAAAGAAGATATTCTGAAAAATGTTGAAAACCTGTAGCCATTGACTTTTGATTGTATATCTTCCTATTTTGAATGGCAATAGCTGCTTTGTTTTGAGCATTCTTCAAAATAACTTCTTTTGAGTTGATCAGAAAAAAAAATACGTAAAACTTTAGAACTAGTTGATGGTAAGTTTTTTTTTTTTTGGTGAACTGCCCCTTTAAGATTTATTTTAATGGGTATGTTAACCATTACACTAGTTAACAGTAAGTAAAAAGCAAGAAACTAACCTCTGTAACAGCTGTTGGTGCGGTTGTGGGTCTTAACTTTCGACCCCTTACTGTGCCGTTTGCTCTTGGTCCTCTTTCATTCTTCTTGGTGAGGGGGGGCACAGGGGTCACATAGTTGTTAATGACAGGAAGACGGTAGGGCGAGACAGTGCTTGTGAAGTCCATCGCGGTCAAATGTCTCACGGCATCTCTGTCCAGCTATAAGTCAAGCCAGAGCATTGAATATATACAATATATTATTGTTCTCACATGAAAAATACTATAGTTATTTATAGTAAATACTGTAGTGCAGGGGTGTCCAAACTCGGTCCTGGAGGGCCAGTGTCTCGCACAGATTAACTTCAGCTTCCTTCAACACACCTGCCTGGAAGTTTCTAGTACAGAAAAAGCTTAATTAGCTGGTTCAGGTGTGTCTAATTGGGGTTGGAACTAATCTTTACAGGACATCGGCCCTCCAGGACAGAGTTTGGGCACCCCTGCTATAGTGTTTTTAAACCATCTCCGTGTTCGAGCAGGCGCAGCCATTTGAATAATTTTGTCTTGAGACTTCCGGTCTCATTTACTTTTATTCATTTTAGACGTTAAAAACAGCTTGTTTTGCTGCTTGATGTTGCAAACTGATATTTTCTTATTATATTATTCTACTTTGTCTGTATAATCATGCAAATACTTGTTTGGAGAGCTAGTAGTTAGACCGTTTTCTGCCGTTTATTATTCCTAGTCATTTCCCTCAAAGGCAACCGAATCTATAGTTCTATAAAAAAAATAAAAAAAATTTGCAAAAAAACGAGCGCACTTCCATATTGAAGAATAAGGTCAATGGTAATGTGTATTAAATTGTATACATTATTTACAATATATAGCATATGTTTGATACAGCATACTGTAGAATTAAATATAGTGAACTGGAAAACTGTACAATACCATGGCACTGCTTTACATTCTAAAAGACATGGGGTTATTTTTCTACCCAAATCTTGGGTTGAGGCATTTGGGGGTTATTTTCAGAGTCTTGGGTAGTTTCAACCCAGCTCTTTGGGTCAAATTAACTCACAGCAGGGGCTGACTGGGATACCACATATTATATACTAATTTGTTTAAATGCAATAAAAATAGTGTAACATAAACGCAGATTCCTTGCTTTTTTACACAATTAAAATAAGATTTATGCTCATAGCAGCCCTTAGTCAGATCTTTCAGAGTTTTAGAATTTCTTACTATCACCTTTTGTATACCTGTAATCAAAGCTGCACACTGTATTTCAGTGACACTGAGTCAAAACAACACAGTTCCTGGGTCATCTTTTGCGAGCATTTTTGCATCTAATTAACCTATTATTTAAGTAAAAATAACAATTATTGGATAGAAAAAACAACCCATTTATGGGGTTAAAAAAATAATAATCCAATTACTTAGGTTAATTTAACCCCTCATGTGTTCTGTCCCATATTTACCCAGCAATAGGGTTGAAAATAACCAAATTTGGGTAGTTTTTAACCCTGTGTTTTTTAGTGTAGCTTTAGCATTTACTACAGTAAAATGTGGTGCATTTGGATGCAGTTGTAGAAAAGTTAATTATAATACTATAGTAATTGTATTGGGCGAGGCAGTGGCACAGTAGGTAGTGCTGTCGCCTCACAGTAAGAAGGTCGCTGGGTCAAACCTCGGCTCAGTTAGCGTTTTTGTGCAGATTTTGCATGTTCTCCCTGCCTTCGCGTGGGTTTCCTCTGGGTGCTCTGGTTTCCCCCACAGTCCAAAGACATGCGGTACAGGTGAATTGGGTAGGCTAAATTGTCCGTAGTGTATGAGTGTGTGTGTGAATGTGTGTGTGTATGATTCCCAGGGATGGGTTGCGGCTGGAAGGGCATCTGCTGCGTAAAAACTAGCTGGATAAGTTGGCGGTTCATTCCGCTGTGGCGACCCCGGATTAATAAAGGGACTAAGCCGACAAGAAAATGAATGAATGAATGAATTAATTAATGAATGAGCAATTGTATTACCAATGTAGAATTACTACAACAGATTAACTCAAGTACTTTACAATAGTAGGGTTAAAAATGGATACATTTTAAATTGATTTACTATAAATTACTAGTGAGTTCATCATTATGAATTAAAAGTAAATAACAACAAAAATGTTAATTAATATAATTAATTATAATTAATAATTAATAATAATATAATAAAAAAGTACAGTGAAGCTTTGAGCTTTTGGTCTTGGAATAATTTTATGAGAAATATTTTATGTTTATATAATATTAATCTCAGAATTTTTTATTTGCATATTTTACTGTTTTATTTTAATTTGGTAAGTGACGCATGATGAGTGAGAGTGTACGTATTAGGATGTCAGGAGGGTGTCACCGTATAACTGACGGGCTGATCGGTGTCGTTGGAGGAGTCCTGTTCTCTGGGTCTGTGTCTCGGAGAGCTTCTCTTCACGGAGGCCGTGGCACTGTTTAGGGGCTTGAGTCGAACTGGCCTCTGCATCTTCCCTGGAGCCGTGTTGGGCCTGGAGGAATTCGGCTACAGGAGTATAAACAATAAGTTAAATATACTTGAACACGTATTTACATATACTGACACATTATTATTGGTGGTGCCCAATAAATTAAATAAATCAATAAAAAAATCCTTCACAAAAAAATCTATTTGCTTTAAATATAAGAGAATTAAAAAAAACTAAATTACTTGTATGTGATTACATAAACTGACACATTATTATTGGTGATACCCTTTAAATAATAAATTAAACAATTCCTTTACACAAAAAATATATTTCCTTTAAATATAAGAAAATACTTTAAAAAAGAAATACTTTGATTTTTTCTAGTCTATAAACTAGTATATCTGATATCTTAACATATGGGTTTGCAGAGACGTATCTAGAGAAACCAGAGCAAACAATAAAGCTCATGTGTCATCAATCTGCTGGAGCAGAAACTCTCCAGACACCACACGCCAACAGACAAACATCCATGAGAAGAACAACCACAGCACTTCATATCACCTTCTGTTTAACATGATAACAAAGAAATGACCTGCGTCTACTGTATGATATAACAACATAGAATACAATTAAGTAAAAATAAAATTCATAAGTCATTAGAGATACAGCATTTTACTCTTAAAAAATGTATTGTAAATGTATTTTGCTGCTTGTTCAAACTACTTGTTTAATGTGTTGAACCAACACAATTCTTGTGGTTTTTGGATTAACTTAATTGTTTTATTTTCAATCCACTTAAATATGTCAAAACAGTCAAACAAGACTAATTAATAAATTTGAGTTGGGACAACATGAAGGAACTGTGTGGAACCCTGCATTTTTTTATGGTGTAAAGCACTTTCTTGTAAGTGATTTCTGCTAAATGTGTGGCATGTGAACTCCCACTAACTAAAACTCACAGATTCTGTTGACTCTGAATGCTCTCCCTCCGGCCCAGAATGCCGTGGGTGTGAGGTCTTTGGCCCTGTCGGTGGTCGAGGTGACAGCATTAGCACTGGTTCATCCTCATATCTCTTGGAGCGGTCTGCCTAACATAGAATGCAAAAAGCTGAATCACAAAATGTACTTTATTACAATGTCATCGATTTCAGTCTGAAAGGGGTTTTGCTCAAATGGCAAACCTTTAGTTTGTGGATTCGTTCCCTCCGTGCAAATTCCTCAAGTCTTCTCTTGATCTCATTTTGGTGAAGACGCTGAATAAAGGGCAAAGTAATTTGCAGTACAATATGAATATATATATATATATATATATATATATATATATATATATATATATATATATATATATATATATATATATATATATATATATATATATATATATATATATATATAAATAATATACAGTGACAAAGTGATATGCACATATAAATGCCATCAATACTTCATAATTTAATTAAACAACTATACTGTCTACTATATTAATATTTATTAACTATATTGTCAACTATATTAAAATGTTTTGCATTTAGGAAAACATAATAATTTTAGTAATTCTCTAGTAATTCTAGAGTCGATTATTAGCTACATTTAAATTTTGTTTTTAATGGCAACAGAACAAATCACTGTTGTCTAATAAAAAGTATATATGATGTACTGTCATCATAGCAAAGACAAAAGAAATTAGTTAAGGTAAGGGTTAGATAATTGATGATAATTTATATAATCAATAAAATATGAATTATACACACACACACAATATGGTGTTTGGTAAGTTCTTTTGCAGAATATACATCATAAATCAATGCTTTGTGTGTCTGGCTGTCAGTTTTTTTGTAAATTATACACTAAATCGGTATTTTGTTATTTTATTTTATTTTGTGTATTAAAAATAATGTGAGGGAAAACAGTTGTATATAAACAATGTCTTTAATAAAACAAAACGGTAACACTTTACAATAAGGTTCATTAGTTAATGCATTTACTAACATGAACTAATCATGAACAACACATGTACAGCATTTATTAATCATTATTGAACATTTACTAATGCATTATTACCATTCAAGTCCATGCTTGTTAACATTAGTTAATGGACCATGGGTTAACATGAACTAACAATGAACTACTAGTAGTAAATGTATTGTTTTTTGTTTGTTCATCTTAGTAAATGCATTAATTAACATGAATTAATGAAGCTTATTGTAAAGTGTGACCAACATAACTCTTTCGATGTGAGCAGGACATCATATGTTTAGCTTTTCATACTCCACAACAGCCTAGCAGTCTAATACAATGACTCTCAAAGTGGGGGTCGGGACCCCCGAGAGCTCGGGGGACAATAAAGTGGGGTTGCCTGGTAATTTCCAAAAATCTATTTATTTTTATTAAACCATACGAATTACCATATTTTATCCATAACCTAATGAAGAGAAAAAATAGTAGTTTATAGTTAATATATACCATATAGTTACTATAGTAGCTTATATAGTTACTAGTTGGATTGCGACCCCTGGGGTAATAAAATCATATTAAACACTCAGCAATTGCGTCAGATGCAGCAGATTGATTTAATAACACCAGGTTAAACTTTCTGGCCCATTTACAGCACTCACATGCATTAAAAAAATTAAATGAAGAATAGACTTGAGTCTATTGGTGTGTGTGCGCCATTGCTTGCAAGGTTTCTGTATTTATAACCACCTCAGAGGATATTTGGGGTCACGAGACACTAGCATTGTCATTTTGGGGGTCGTGGGCTGAAAAGTTTGGGAAACCCTGGTCTAATAAAGCTTCTAATAAAGAACTTGTGGACTGTAAAAAGCTCTCACCTCCATGTCTAGCACCTTGTGAAAGATGGCTTGAGCCAGACACTCTCTCACATGTCTCTGATGCGCTCGCCGGATCAGCTTGTGCTTGTACTCTTTATCGGGAACAATTCGTCCGCTCCGACTGATCTGAAGCACATGCACCTGCATTTAATGACTGATGCATCTGATGTTGTATAACATAAGGAGTCATTCCTTTTCATCTCTTAACAGGTTGTCTAGCATGATCATTATGGGAATGCTAATTACCTTATATAACTTATAACATGAAAGCTAGTTTGTAAATATTGTGATTTAAATGCTAGGCACAACATCATCTTACCAGCCCAACTTTCTGAAGATGTCTACGTATTCTGGCATTGTTGAAGTATGCACTCAGATGTTTGTCTGTTAAGCTGTTGTAAGCTGAAAGAAGACTGTAGATAAAGACATTATTAAAGTGATAGTTCATCCCAAAATGGAAATTCACCCTCACCCTTTACTTGTTTCAAACCTTTATGAGTTTTGAACACATTGAAAAAATGCTGTAAACCAGTAACCATCGGTTTATATAGTATTTGTTTTTCCTACTATATGGAAGTCAATGGTTACAGGTTATCAACTTTCTTCAAAGAATCTTCTTTAGGGTTCAGAATAAAGAAACTCATAATGGTTTGGAATCACTTGAGGGTGAGTAAATGAATTAGGCTTGCGTTTTGAATGAAAATCTACATTATCTGTTAAGTAGGGTCTGATAATTTGCACATTTGTAAATCTCATCCCAGATATCATGGCGTTGAGACATGTTTGACCGGGCTGATGGAATGATTCAGTGATCCTCGAGGCCACTAGTGCCAGGGTTTTCAGCTTGAGGTGAACACTGTACATCTGTGTCAAGTGTAGTCTTGGAAATGCTCGACTGTTTGTCTGCCTGGCTTTTTCCGATACAGATTTGATTTCCCTGAGCATTTGTAAAGAAGACAACACAACCTGAACACTAATCCTCTGGCCAAGGAGATACCGTTACCGGTGTCTGGTTTCTATTGGAATTGAGTTTGGATTGACAGCACACTTAACCTCTGGCCTCCAACATTGAATTCATGTCTCTTTTTAAAATTGTTTATAAAGTAAAACACCAGTAGTGCAAGACTGGGATATCCAAATACACTCAAAGGGATAGTTCACCCAAAAATGACACTTTTAATTACAATTAACAAAAGAAGATGATTGAAAACCTGCAACTATTGACTTCAATAGTATTTGTTTTTCCTATGCAAGTCAATGGTTACAGGTTTTCAGCTTTCTTTAAAGTATTTTCTTTTGTATTCAAATGAATAAAGACACGTTTAAAGGACTGGAACCACTTGAGGGAAAGTAAATAGTTGTTAAATTGACATTTTTGAGTAAACTTTTTCTATTAATATTGTCTTAATTTTCACTTCAGACATAACGTTACATTTATTAGCCTACGACAGCTACTATAGCTATGTTCAACAAAGAAACAACAGACATTCATTTTGGGTACAATGAACAATATTGGTTGTCCATTATTTTTGTTGTCTAACTGTTGTTACTTCTCAACAGCATCACGTTTTAGTCATAAAGTGTTCAAATGCCACAATAATAAAGCTTAAAGTAATCTATCTCGCTTGTTATATTAATTCAACTGGAAATTTACGACTGGACTGTACGTTAGTTAGAGAGCATTTCACAGTAGCTTAGTCAAGCTTAGGTACTCACCTTGGATTCAGATGATTCATTTTGTCGGTGCTCAGAGATATTCGATATGTATCAGGCAACCGTACGTTAATGTGAGAGCTTTCTTGAATCCGGAGGATATTAAAAGTATAATGCGCATCTGTCCGCCCGGCTCTGAATACTCAACACCTTTCTCCCTTTCCTCGCGAGGAACTGATGACAGTGTTGCCATGGTGAGTCACGTGATGATGCCTAGAAGTCGCTAAGTTCTTTATTATAAAACAATCATAATGCAAAGTACATATTGTTGAATATTTAGGATGTGAAAATATATAGATATAATGCGAATACAACTTGTGTGGTGGTTATACCGAAACAACAAATAAAGCTGAATTACTATAATTATGTTATATAACCCTACTGTAGTAGAAATGTTTGTTTAGTTTACTCGCCAAAAGTTATAGTTTTATAGATGATATATTAGGCCCAAATGTGAATTTGGGTTAATTTCGTCAAGATTAATGTAACAGAATAGTTTACCATAAGCCTTGAAGTTATGCATTGAGCGCCCTCTTGTGTTTTCACGGGGATTGATCATCTGTCCAATGAGCAAAAAATAAAATTATTCAGATTATTTCAGTTTATTCAAAGCAACCATTTCAAATATTTGAGCGTTTATTCCTGAAAAAATAATTAATGTTTTGACAGAAAATAAAAATAATGTTCAGCAGCCGACAGTAATAAAGAAAAAATATTAATAAAGTAACTACTGATTGCGCATTACATTTTGGTTTTGATTTTAGTATGTGCTCTTGTCTGTTCTATTATAACTTTATTATTTTTTAACTTAAAAATTCCAACCTAAAAACATTTACGCAATTTGAGCACAGTAAAACCCAATAAATTAAGGCAACTCAAACCGTTTGAGGAAACCGATTACAAACCATTTTAGTTAAAATTAATCTATACGAGTACTGTAAACTTACTCCATTTAAGTTGAAGTAATGAGAAATTTAATTAACTCATTACCTTCAACACTGAGTTCAAAATGCTTTTCAAATGAGTAGAGTTGACTTTCAGTATATTTTGAGTTAACTACACTTATTTCATTTGATAAAGTTGACTGTTGTGTTTTACAGTGCATTAAATGAAAAATCTGTAATTTTATGGTTTATTTCCGGCAGCTGGGTTGCAGAATTTTTACAGAAATTTACTGTAAAATAGTGGGCATTAAATTACAGAAATTTACTTTCTGTAACTTAACGGCCGTTATTTTATAGTTGTTTATCAAATAAAATGGTTAGTAAACCATAAATAAGAAAGAAATACACAAGGAAATAAAATAGTACTAGATAAAAACAATATGTCAATAATAACAATAAAAAAGAGAAGAAAATACAAACAAAAAAACTGAAATAAGACAGAAACAAAACACTGATCGTCAGTTTTATTCTAAGTTTGTCTGATCCTCTTCAATTTATATTTTCTGCACAATTTATGTCTTAAAAATAATCTATGAAAGGTTTCCAGATTTGATAGAATTTGTCTTCTTTCTTTTCTAGGAAGAATCTGAATTTCTCCAATTCCAAATGTTCCAAATCTCTTATTAGATGTATCTAACTAGATGCATCTATCCATCCATCCATCCATCCATCTATCTATCTATCTATCTATCTATCTATCTATCTATCTATCTATCTATCTATCTATCTATCTATCTATCTATCTATCTATCTATCTATCTATCTATCTATCTATCTATCTATCTATCTATATATATATATATATATATATATATATATATATATATATATATATATATATATATATATATAGGAGCAACATTTTGTTTCCAGTTTAATAATAAACAGTGCTAGTAGACTGACAAATGGAACTATATTTTGTCCTGTACTGTTTTTAGTTATCTCAAAATCAGTAATGCCTTGAACTGCAATAAGGGGATCTGAATCCACATCGATCACATGCGGGGTCCACTTCTGGAAAATATCTTCTTAACTTTTTGCTTAAAGTTGCTTAAAACTCAAGTCTGTGGATTATTTATGACAGATGCCCAATACTGATAAATTTGTCTTAAGCAGGCTTTCCTCGGCTACTCGTTCTGACATTTACTCTGACTTTGCAATTATTTCGGCTTTAACAGTCTTTGGTTTCACGAATGAATTACTTGAACCAAATCGTTTCTGGGCTGCAATAACATTCTGTTATTTCTAAATATCGAAAAAGTGCCAATACTATAGCATAAATGTTAATTTGTAATAATTTCTATGTTGAATGAAAAAAAAAAGGTTTGAATTCCTATAACTAATGTGCAAAAGATATAGCCCTTTTTACAGTGATTTGCTGTAATCATGCGACCTGCCTTAATTTCACAATAAAATTGTGAATACAACATATTACTGTGATTTTTACAGTTACTGTGATACTATGAAGTGATAGTAATGTAATTTACAGTGAATAATTACAGAAACTTGTGAAAATCTGGACATTTTTTACAGTGCAATGTAAACGATGTACTGTATTACTTTGAACGCTCTTGTCTGTTTTTATGGTGAAAAAGAAAATTTCACATCATGTCACTGTGTGTGTTTGTGTGTGTGACAAATCTAATTTAAATTAGAAGCGAATCAGCTTTTTTTCTGAACATAAAACTGTTTTAAAATTAGGCCACATGACAACATTTTTGCAATTTCTTGTTAATTTTTTTTTAGCTTGAACCTTAAATACTAATAATCTGCTATCCCACACACATATGCAGGCTACTCTATTAATTACATTTCAGCTAACCCATGTTTTTGCATAGCATTCCACAAAACAATTAGTTTATAACTACACATTCTTGCATTTCGTCTATGTTTTGTTGTTGTTTTGGGCTATGGTTGTCTGAGGTTGTTACTTTTAATGTAAGTTAAAACAATAAGTGGTTAAAACCCAATTGAGACCCTTGCGCTCTGTTCCATTAAAAAAAGGCATTTGTGAATGCATGAATGCTCCTTCTGTGTTCACTCCTTTAATGCATTTCAAAGCCCCTTTTATTTGTTGTATAATTATCAATGTAATATTAACTGCATGCTGATATATACAGTGTATAGCCCACGTGAATTACATTTCGTGCATCCTATCAAAATGTCTGTGATGCCTTGTAAACAGATATTGCATGCATATAGCCCTAAGGAATGGGGGAGAGTGTGTGTGTGTGTGTGTGTGTGTGTGTGTGTGTGTGTGTGTGTGTGTGTGTGTGTGTCGGATCTCGGATGGCATCAGTAGGCTTGTTTTATTTGAGAGTACTGTGTGTGTGCGGCAGTAAGTGCAATCAGAGCTGGATTGGGCATTTATGCTGTGATTGTGGAGAAAGCAATCTCCTCTGATTAGGGCATTTTCCACTGCGCACTGATTGGCCAGACAGACAGACAGAGATCACGGCAGTCCTTAACTCAAACCACACTGCACTGACCACAACCACCACAATACATCCACTGACACACTAAATAATAACAGTTAAGCACTTATCTATGTAAAAAGGAACCAAAATACTTAAAACAATAAATAAACATGATTTGTAGTTAGCTAATTGAATTACTCAGTATGCATAAACTTCTATTGACATTTATAAAGGGTTTAATCTAACAGATAAATAACCTTTAGTAGGCCCTCCAAAAATAAATAAATACAGGAATGAACAACTGAATTTATTTATATACACACACATAAGCCTACAAAACTTTATAAACGATTTATTCATATATGTATTATTAATATTGTTATTTTGATAAAATTATTATAAAGACCACTCTTGTGGTCTACAACAAAAATATATTTCTGCTAAAACATTATCTTTTAAAATGAGGTTTTTATGAAAAATGTTACCTTTGTCCTCGTTCTCCCCTACTAGATACTACACACATTAGAATATGTTCAAATATAGACTAATGTTTATAATTGTTAAAGTTAGGTATAGCTAACAAACCACTCACGAACAGATGCCCTCCAAAAATTAAGTATTATTTATTATAAAAGTTGATGATCATGATTAAGTGATTATGAATTAACATGAATTCAAATATCGTGCAAAAACTTTTTTCTTTTCTTTTTTTCAGATCAAATGTGTCAGCTGCTACTTTTCAATTCACAATAATTGCTTCAGGCCAATGACTTGCTGATCACGACTAGTTTGAAAGCTGAATTATTAAAACCCATTTGAATTTTCTTTATTTTCAAAATATTTCCCAAATGATGTTTGAGACAGCAATGAAATTTTCACTGTATGTCTGATAATATTTTTCTTCTGGAGAAAGTCTTATGTGTTTTATTTCACCACTAATAAAAGCAGTTTTTATTTTTTTTCAAAGCCATTTTAAGGTCAAAATTATTAGCCCCCTGTAAGCTATATTTGTCTTTGATAGTCGACAGAACAAACCATGGTTATACAATAACTTGCCTAATTACCCTAACCTGCCTAGTAAACCTAGTTAACCTAGTTAAGCCTTTAAATTTAAGCTATATAAGGGTCTATCTAGTCGAGCATTATTTACTGTCATCATGGCAAAGATAAAGTAAATCAGTTATTAGAAATGAGTTATAAAAACTATTATGTTTACAAATGTTTCCCAGAGATGGGTTGCGGCTGGAAGGGCATCCGCTGCGTAAAAACTTGCTGGATAAGTTGGCCGTTCATTCCGCTGTGGCGACCCTGAATTAATAAAGGGACTAAGCCGACAAGAAAATGAACGAATGAATGTTTATATATGTGTTGAAAAAAATCTTCTTTCCGTTAAACAGAAATTGGGGGGGAAATAAACAGAGGTCTAATAATTCAGGGGGGCTAATAATTCTGACTTCAACAAGTGAGATAGCCTACAATGAACAATTATACATAAACATCGATAAAGCAATTTTCTTGTAGTAATAATCGACTGATTCATTTATTTTCTGTCCAGAAGATGTGTTCTGTGGACAACTCGGACAAAATACTTCCCCTGAATTATGGCACAAGAGGAAAGCACCCGTTTTAAAATCGTGGCAATTAAGTGTCAAGAGTTTAATGAGACCTCTTCACCTTTGGGTCGCTCTGGTTGCGCGTTTGGTTTTAATTGCTGTTATTAAATAAATCAATTCTCTTCTTCCACTGATTCTTCAGCGGTTTTGACTGGCATTCGTAATTGATACGTTTGGGGTGAAGGCATTATGTGTGAACCGTTTCCGAATCCCTAATGCGGATTTCAAGTGCATAATACACATAACCATTGGTCCAAGAGTTGAGCGTGTTTTACTAATGACTAAGATTCTGGAAGTCTAAATGTAGAAAATTTATTTTGGCGATTGCGGTTGTCATGGTGAAAAGACAAGTGGATGATGTTTATGGGATGGAGCGCGCACATTTAAAGGGTGTTTCGGTGCGAGATTTTGGAAACCGAAGCGCTTTCACTACCGACATGAACGCGAGACGCTGTGAGGATTTTACCAGAGAACTTTCAAGCAACATTTGTATGGTATGTAGCCTATATTTTTATGACCATAACTACAGGCCGTAGTCAAACTTTTTCAGTCAGCCATGAAGTAGTCAGGTGCATTTATAAATTTCAAGACATACCACAGTCTTTGTTTGTTTAATCCGCTCAAGTTCGTCTCTCGCAAATCGTATTTTGACGCTTCTTTACATTTTGACCAATTAGCCTAAACGTAGGCTACAATATGATAAATGTAAAACAGCCTTGACCATATACAAAAGAGATGCTAAAAATGAGAACACGCGTGCAACAGTTGCTATACAGTAGCCTATACCTCCTCAAGCCAACACAATTAATAAGAAAAATCTACTGTATTTGGAGGAGAATTTGATTGAGAAAAGCCAGAACCTTATATATTATAACCTATGTAAATTAGACGTTTAAAATACGTTGTATATGGCATATTCAATAATAGTAGCTAAAACGATCAGACGTGACATTTGTTTATTTAACTTATTAAATTAAGTTACTTGAATTTTTAAATCACATGAGTTTTTTTCAAGTCGGTTGAATATTTTAAGTGATTTGTAAGGTTTAAATAAAATAAAAAAAATAAAGGCTGGCAGTATTAATACAGTGTATTATTACACTGTTATAACAGTGGGCCATTTAAGGGGATAGTTTACACAAAACTGAAAATTCTGTCATCATTTATTCACTCTTCACCTTTTACAAACCTGTTTGAGAAAAGATATTTAGAAACAATTGTTTGACGTTTTTGGAAAATTCTTAAAAAAAAATGTGTGTGTGTGTGTTTAACAGAAAAAAATAAACAAAGGTTTGGAACCATTGAGGTTAATGTCTGGGTCAATTATCCCTTAAATGCGACTTCTTGTGGTTACATCATAACAATATCTAAAATCAGATTTTCATCCTTACTAAAAAGAAAAATGTGATTTTAAATGCTATTAAATGTTGGTTATTTTTAACTGTAAAGATCTAGCAACTACAGTATGGATAAACGACACAAAAGAGATTTTCATGCATGTATACCCTTTACATCATCCCATTATTTCAACCTTATTTTGACTTGTTATTTTCAGTTATTTATTTAAAACATTGAAGTCGCCACTTCATTGATTTTAATGGGTTTTGCATATACACAAAATTGTACATTTATTTAGATGCAGATGGAGTCTCATTTTTGACCCTCAAGAACTGGAGAACTGGAAATTTAATATGACTTTATGAGATAATCGAACAAATCGTAAAATGCAGTTTCCAGTAACTTTATTCTTTATATGGTCAGCTAATAAAAGTGTCTCTTTGAAATGTTAATATAGCATTCATTCTCACAGAGCTTACCGGAAGCAAAGAATGGCCGATCTGATCCGGCTTCTCCATCTGCTTTACCTGAAACAATGGCATCTGATGCTTTTCAAGGCAAAGCAGTTTGCACAAGGTGTAGAGAGCACATCCTAGACAGGCATCTGCTTAAGGTAAGAATAGTCTTTTTCATTTATGCATTAATTCATCTGAATGTCAATCAATTCAAGGTCAAATAAGTAATTTCCTGTTGAATGCAGGTGAATGACATGTGCTGGCATGCGAGATGCCTTTCATGCAGTGTGTGTCAGACCACCTTGAGCGAACAGACAACCTGCTATGTCCGAGAGCGTGAGATTTTCTGCAAGCTACATTACTTCAGGTATTTCTGAAATATAGTATGTATATGGCAAGATTAAAATAAGCCTATAATATATTAAAATACTAGTATCTATATTTATACTGCTTCTTTAGATATGCTAGTCATTCATTAGATATCAGAAAGTAGCATATTAACAACATAACCTGATTTATTAGATACAACATTTTCAATACACAGTAAAAGGGATTATTTACTTTGCTTAAAAAAGTGAGTAAACCCATTGCCTCCAAAGCGACAATTGACTTTACTTAAAGTAAAGGAATAAATCCATTGTAACTTGGAACAATTGAGTTGATGTAAATACATTTTAATTTTGAACATGGTTCGTTTACTTAAAAAATGAAAGCCAACGAGTTTACTCACTTTTTAAAGTAAAGTCAACTAACTGTTTTAAAAGCACTGACTTAAAACAGCTTTCATCGCTTATAAAATTAAGTTAGAACATGATTAACTTAGTTTAATAAGTTACAATGAACTAAAAACATGTCATCACTAATTGACCATAATTTTTTACAATGCACTTATATAAAGTCAACTAATATATTTTTTTTTTGCAGTGTAGATGCTAGTATATATATTTTTAGATATTAGTAGTGAGAAGCAATCGTTCTATTATTAATATTTCAAAAGTTTTACCACTGACATTTATAGGGATCCATTATTGAGTCTAGTGCAAGTTTTTACTATATATTAGCAGCTATATATTATAGTACACATTTTGGTTACACTTTATTTTAAGATGTCCTTGTTACAATGTAATTGTTTAACTACAGAGTAATAATCATTAATTGCATGTAATTAAGCAAAAATAATTGTAATTAAGCATATGAAACCTGTAACAAGAGAACCTTAAAAAATGTTACCCATATTATTTAGATGGTAGTTCATAATATCTGAAACCAATATTAAGCACCATTTTTTATTTATTAGATGATTGAACTTATTAAATAAGTGCAGTAGTATCTTTTGAATAATTTAGAATTGTATATTGTACTAATATGTAACATTAATCTGTCATAATACTAGTATTTAATAAACACATACTAGTATAATGTACAATGATAAGTATGGAATGAACAAGTACCAGTATGTAATTAATAAAAACTAGAAGGAAACAAATTAGAACCAGTACTTATTGGGAAATATAGAGCTAAAACAATGAGTACTAGTAGTATAAAAATAGATACTAGCTTTCAAAAGGATCTTGCCATACATATAAAAAGAGATTGTTTAATATGCGTTTACCCTAATCTAGAGCTAAATGTGTCTGTTTGACTTGCAGGAGGTTTCAGACATGGTGCTCGTGCTGCAGAGAAACGCTTCACTCTTCAGACTGGGTTCACAGAGCAAAGGGAAATGTTTACCATCTAGCATGTTTCTCCTGTTTCTCCTGTAAAAGGCAGCTGTCCACTGGAGAGGAGTTCGCATTGGTTGGGGAAAAACTGCTGTGCCGAATCCATTACAGCAGCATGCTGGACAAACTCAACAGACCTGCTGAAAAAGGTGAGTTCTTTATTTGTTAGTATTAGTATGTTAGCTTTATGAATATCTATGCTCACAAACAGTGACAAAATTCACAGAAGATAAAAACATCCTCAGTTTGTCACTTCCGCTTAAATGGGTCAACCTTCTTGACATCAATTGATATGCCAGTTTGTCATCAAATCTTCTGACCAATTAAATGATCTATAGTATCTGACATGTCCCCATCTTTCAAGATGCTTCTTTTTTGCTTTTCATTTGACGAAACCACTCTCGCAGAGTTGTGATAAAAACAAAACTCTGTTGATTGTTTGTTTTAAAGAGGAGGGGCTTATCACTGCTACCAATTTCCTGTAGAATCTAAAGTAACTTACTGTATTCAACCACAGCAGAAATACTGTTTCTACATTTACAGCATCATTTAATTGGCTGAATATGTATTACCAATATTGTATATATTTATTGTAAAATATAACATTTTCTCAGTGCAACTTTAAGATATGATAACATACTGCAAAACTGTCCTACTGTATAACACAGTTCATTTTACAGTTAAATCGTTAACAGTGTGTAATCCTGCCCTGTCTTCTTGTTTCATTTGAGATCACAAAATGTACATTTCAAACAGGGCGTTTAAGCTCATTAAGCCTAGGAAATGTGAAATGCTTTTAAATCATCAGCATGATTGAAACCTTCTGAAAAGCCCTTTGAATGTAATCCATTTATCACTTAAATGCCTGAGGTATTACAATAATATACTCAACAAAAACACAGTACATGCAAAGTAGATTTTAAAATATGGGCAGCCTTTCTGCATCGATTCTTCGATTGTCAAAATGCATTAATATTCTTGAGAGGATTTTGAGCTTAGTTTTTTAACAGCAGATGGTGCTGTAGGCTAGTTTTTAACAGTACACTCAAACATTCATGAGTGTTTGTGCATTCGAAGAGTTATGCAAGTTGACTTTAATGTCATTAGATTAATGTAAACACAGCTCTTTATGAACACTTCTGTAAATCGCTTAAAACGTTCCTACCTTTATCAATGATTATTTTAGTTTCAAGTGTCATTTATAAAGAGGTGGATGCAGGCAGAGTACGGCGGTTTGTAAAGCATAAAGCACCATCTGCCATTAAAAATCAAGCTTAGAATCGATTTTTTACCATAACTTTACATTGTAAAAAATATTCATTAATTAGCGGTTTGCCGTATTTTGTGATTCTTGTTTTTATTTTTTTATTTCCCCAGTTTATTCATGCTTTTAAACTGCATTATGGGATCTTGACCTTTCTTCTAACAGCTTTTAACCTTGGAAAGTTTGAAAAAGCGACATATTGTCAGTGTTGGTGTGGTATATTACAGTATGAAAACCTTGTAATAAACTGCCAGAACAGTTTCTGTTATTTTACAGACATTTTTTTTTCTTAATTATTTCTTAGACATTATGTTACTTCAAACTACAAAAATGTCAATAAAAGTCACTTTGTTAAACCGGTTAGTTGAATTTTTAACACCAATAGACGACAGAACAGAGATCAACATCCCATAATGCAATTCACAACCGTAAATAAACGGAAAACACTTGTGAATCACAATATATATGGAAACTGTTAATTAATAGATATTTTTTACACTGTATCTTTTACTAGGTTAAACTAATCTGATTTACATAGTCTGGGCAATAATAATCCAGACCAGTATTTTAGTTTTGAAATAAAGGCTTGGGTTTGTCATCTTGCTTGTAACATTTACATCTGTCTCTTGCCTTTTATAATCTCAGGGAAATCCGTCAGTCCTGAAAAAGCATTGGCTGCTGGCTGTGAGATAAAACAAAAACCATCTAAAAGAGCACGTACCAGTTTCACTGCAGACCAGCTCCAGGTAAACAAAGCAATGCTCTCATTGTTTAATATGTCTCACACTGTGTTCTGAAATTAGAAATGAGACTTAGAAGGTTAGTTTACCTAAAAATGAAAATTATGTAATTAATTACTCACCCATCATGTCATTTCAATCCCCTGAGACATTCATCAACATCTTTAGAACATGAATTAAGATATTTTAGATGAAATCCGAGAGCTCTTTGACCCTCGATAGACAGCAATGATCCTGAAATATGACTTTGTTTTCATCTGTTTTAGATACTCTTGTTTAAAGTGACACCAGTGATCATTAAGCAAATTGCATCCATTAATGTAAACTCAACAACATTAAGCTAATTCAATTGCACCATTATTACACAGTTTGATTATAAAGAATATTTAAATCTATAAACTGTATAGATCTCTCTATGCAGGACTTTAGTTTAGGTAAAACCACACCTTTCATGGCACATTACATTAGGGATAAAGTACATCCTGGAGGTTGTTATCGCAGAATGAAGTCAGACAGGCTTATTGGGAGTCCAATACAAAGTGGAGGGCTCTTGCCTAAGACTGAAGGGCTATAATCTGTGAAAATAACCCTCCTGCATGTACTTTATCCCACTTATTACATGACTACTTGCCACAAAACATAGAAAATAGACACAAAACATTGTTCTGAGTAGTAATGGTTCATTTATTATTAAAAAATTTGATTTAAATGCGAAACTGACAGGAATGAAAACAGCAGATGGAGTACACACCAACCTGCGCATTATTCAGACACAAGAGGGCACCAAACAATTAAAAAATGCAAAGCTGACAGAAACGAAACCGGTGAATTGGAGAATAGACTAACCTACGTATGATTCATTCACATATGGTGCCCAAACAGTCAAATACCGCAACATGACAGACAAGCAGATACAAATTAATGTAGATGCAGGAATATGGATGTGAACATAGGCCTATTCATTAATATTCAAGGCGATTTGAAGTTTTCGAATGAGCCTGTATTATTCAGCAGTTGACTAGAAATAACATACTTTAGAATGTTGAGACTGACCAATCAGAATTGAGTATTCTTGACAGCAGTGTAATAAAGTAGAGTTATCACACACCCTGTATAGCTCGCAATAATAGATCCTTGTTATATTGCAGTTTGTGCATAAGGTTAGTCAAGATTTAACACTGGTTTACTTTATTGAGCTCTGCTGACACAATATTGATTTTGTGGTCTACAGGTTATGCAGGCTCAGTTTGTTCAGGACAATAATCCAGACGCACAGATGCTTCAGAGTCTTGCTGAACAGACTGGACTTAGTCGACGCGTCATTCAGGTTACTTTTTTTTAGCAATTTGAAAAGTGCCTAAACTGAGCGGTTGTAAATATAACATCACTGGTTACTCTATAACAGGGGTGTCAAACTCAGGCAGCCCTGCACAGTTTAGTTTAAACCCTGCTTCAACACACTTACCTGTTGGTTTCAAACAAGCCTGAAAGATTGAATAGATTCGATCAGGTTTGTTTAATTAGTGTTAAAGCAAAACTGTGCAGAGATGTGGCGATCCAGGAACTGAGTTTGACACCTGTGCTCTATAACATAAATTAAGTGTTCATAGGTTGTCTAAATCATTACCACTTTGTTTCTGCTCAGGTCTGGTTTCAGAACTGCCGTGCGCGTCATAAGAAGCACGTTTCTACCCCTCATTCAGCTGGTCTGTCTTCACTGTCGTCCACATCCACTGTGAATGAGCTGAGATATACAGAAACAACCCTGCTTACAGGACTGCACAACACCTGCATACATGGTGAGATCTGACTATAATGCAATTATATAATTTGTTATCAGTTTATAGTGCGAAAAGAGAAGAAATACTGAAAGAACGTTAAACTGAATGAATGAAATCTGTAAATAGAAAAGGCTTTCAAACTGTAATAAAGGTAATTTACAGTTTCCCGTTTTTCATTTCATTACAGCTGAATACAAAATTATTAGCCCTCCTGTGAATTTCAAATTCTTTTTAAAATATTTTTCAAGTGCTGTTCAATTGAGAGATTTTTTTCAACACTTTTGTCTGATAATTTTTTTTTTTTTTTGGAGAAAGTCTTATTTGTTTTATTTAGGCTATAATAAAAGCAGTATTTCATTTTCTAAACAAGGTTAGAAAATGAAGGTTAAAATGGAAGTTTTTTTAAGGTTAAAATTATTTGTCCCTTTAAGCTCTACATTTTTTCCAATAGTCTACAGAAAAAAATATTATTATACAAAAACTTGCCTAATTACCCTAACCTGCCTAGTTAACCCAATTAACCTAGTTAAGACTTAAAATGTCACTTTAAGCTGTATAGAAGAGTCTTGAGAAATATCTAGTCAAATATTATTTACTGTCATCATGGCAAAGATAAAATAAATCAGTTATTAAATATGAGTTATTAAAAATATTATGTTTAGAAATGTGTTGAAGAAATTTTCTATCCATTAAAAAGAAATTGGAGAAAAAAAATATACAGGGGGGGGCTAATAATTCTGACTTCAGCTGTATATATATTTATATTAATTCCAGCTGTATTAAAGAAACCTATAGTATGTTTTTTTCCAGAAAAAAATATAATGGCAAATACTGTGGAAAAAATATCTCAGGAGATATTTGAAAAAGAATTAAACATTCAATAGGCTAATAATTGTCTTACTGAATTGCATTATGGAACATTGATTAATGCTCTGTCAGTGTTTTAAACCAAAGGTACTGGCAGGTACTGTAACTTCATGACTAACCCAGACAGTATAATCTAATCAACAAAAATACCAAGTGAAGTCATTTTGCTAAAAGTTGTCGGAGAAGAGCCCAATATTAGCAATTTAATCGTAAATGGAAAAGCACTTACATCATGTATTAACCATAGTTCAACATTTACTACTGAATCATTAAAACCATAAGTTGTGTTTGCTAACATTAGTTAATGCATCGTGACTTAACATGAACTATAAATTGCTTTATTTTCATTAACTAACATCAACAAAGACCAAAAGATAATGTAATAAATCAGTTGTTCAATGTTTTTTCATGTTAGTAAATACATTAACTAAACCTTATTGTAAAGTGTTACTTATGAATCTATCCTTGTGTGTTTGTGTTTTGTCTCCAGTGAACACAGCATCATCTCTGCTCTATCAGCCTTTACTGTACCACCAGTCCACTCATCTACCAATCAGCAGCAGCTAAACATTTTACACCTCACTTCGACATGTAGTCTACACTTACTGTAAATGTGAGCATGACCCATGTATTAAAGGGATAGATGACCCAAAATAAACATTTGCTCACTCTATTGTGCTCACTCTATTGTACTCTCTCTCTCTCTCTCTCTCTCTCTCTCTCTCTCTCTCTCTCTCTCTCGGGATTCTGTTGAACACAATAGAATATGTTTAGAAGAATCTTGGAAACCTGTAACCACTGAATTCCTTAGGAGAAAAAAAAACCAGGGAACTCAGAAGTTAACAGTTTCCAACATGTTTTACTACATCTTCTTTTCTGTTATAGAGAATAAACACAAACATGTTTCAGTCAACTGAAAAAATGAGTAAATTATAACATTTTTTGCTTGAACTATGTGTTTATTTATCATAGTTTATGCTGTTGCTACAATCAAAATAAAAATAACTTATTGACATTGTCTATATGAAATACTTAATTTCCAAATGTATTTTTTTTTTTGGCATGCATTGGGATTACATCATATACAATGTTATTATGCATTACAAAATGTGCTCAAAAATTATGTGAAGAAAACATATGACAAGTAGATACATACCAATAAGACGATTAGATGGTTGTTAAACTCAAAAATACAGTTTTTTATGATTTATGAGGGTCAAATACCAGTAATTAATAGCAATAAACTGGTAAAGAACACATTTTGACTCAAATATGTTCATAGAAAAAATGTCAAACAAACACTTCATATTTTTGAGAATCACTTAATAAACAATAATCACTAACCTTCATCAACATATGAGGAGAAATGAATCGACCTAAAACAACTCCTAATATTCCATTCAAATATATATAAATTATAATTAACAACTTTAAGTTCTTTCTTGGCTAAAATGGACGGACACGATGATAGCACAGGAGATGTGTGGTTAAAAAGTGCAATGGATCTGATGAATGAGAGCAGTAATGAAGGAATAAATAGAGTTATAAGCTCTGCACAGCAGAAAAAGGGCTCATATCAACATGTGCTTGAGGTTAAGAGAGCTGTTAAACTGTGTGTTGGAATAAGGCACTTCAGCTAAACTGCGATTACAAACGGCAACGTTTTCTCAATATGAGAGAAGTGGTGGTTTCACCCCAAACGGGTGCTAACAGAACGCAACGGTCATATAAAAGACGAGCTAAAAAAATTCTACAAATGCATACAAAGATGGTAACGATTCATACTACAACTTTAAAGATAACGGCACTGAGTAGCAATGCTGCTGGTATCATTCTAAGAAAAAAGTTGACTGAGCAATAAAAACATTTAAATCAGAATCCACATCCACAACCAGAAAATTACAGCAAGAGTTTACTCAAAAATAAAAATGACCCTATAATTCAGCGTTTCTCGACCACGTTCCTGGAGGACCACCAACTTTGCACATTTACATCTCTCCTTAACCAAGCACACCTGATTCAGATCATCAGCCCATTAGCAGAGACTGAAAGACCTGTAATGGGTATGACAGACAAAGGAGACATCCAAAATATGCACTGTTGGTGGGCTTCCTGGAACGTGGTTGAGAAACAATACTATAATTTACCCGAGCCATCCTCAGTAAATTTGACTTTCTATTTTCAGACAAACACAGTTGGTGTAGTTTTAAAAAATAACTTGGCTCCTTTTATGCTGTATAAGGGCCCGATCACACCGAACACACTTTTACATTACAAAAACGCAATGCGCACCACACTGCCTTTTTTATTGACAAGAAAAAAAGAAGTGCCGTGTGCTTTTTTATGTCATTAAACCCACGACTGAATTTGCAGTGTATTGTGTGCGAGTGTTGCTGCTGATATTGTTATAATTAACCAAATAATAAATAATTGTAAATAATTTGTAACCATACTGGTAGATCTGTCTCTGTGGGATAGCAGTGTAATTAATATAAGCGAGATCCGAGGCGATGACTCGCCACAGATAACTGTTGTGGGGGGTTAAAGTCCCTAGCGACTGGCTGAGATCAAGACCTTTTATTACGTTTGGTAAAGTAAAGCGATCTACTCCCGGGAAGGGGTAGAAATCAGGGGAAGTTGAAATTGGGAGGCATGTAATTAGAGCTGTAAGGCTTTAATTTCAATTAAAGGTGAAAAATCGAATCTGTCGTAGACATCCAATATATTAAAAGATACCGAAAATATCAACAGAGAGGATAGGAAAGTCCCAGAGTAAAATGAGAAAATATGATACCCTGGTTTTTTGTAATAAGGAAAAACTGTCTTTATGCTGTTTTCATCTTTTGTATTAATTGTTTTTATTTTATTCATACTTGTCTCTTTTATTCCTGTTTATGTAAAGCACATTGAATTGTCACTGTGTATGAAATGTGCTATATAAATAAACTTGCCTTGCCTAAAGTCATACAGCTCCAGATAACTCAAAAACAGCGACTGCTAGTCTCTCCTCTATCGTCAATGTCCCCATAGTTACCTTGACAACACAAAAACTGCTATCACCTCAACGGAAACCCCGCCTCTACTTTCATTTGATTGGAAAATTAAAAAGACGCGACTGACGTAACATGCTTTTTCCGCTCAGAGTTGACTTTTTTTCCAACTGTGAGTGCACAGCACGCAACGGCGAAAACGCGAGGACCAGCAGGCAGGGAGCATAAGCAGCGCACAAAACACTTACGGCATTAGTAAATTATTCAAAAAATGCACCTCTCAGCGCAAAAAGCACGTTTGGTGTGATCAGCCCCTAAGGTTGTTGGAAAGTGGCCCTAATTTAAGTTCATGTAGCTAATGTTTTTGTGTTAATTGTAAGTGTATTTAATTTCCCAATAAACAAACAGAATCTTATAGTTTTGGGTTTCAGACAAACAAACAAAGAAACAAAACTAAAAAATACGACCTACAGTGCGTACATAATCCTTCATAAATCTGTCAGTCTCACAGATGCGAATAATCTGGAAACACACACAGTCTGAGCATCGGCAGTGTCTGTTTTTCATGTCAGTGTCTGCTTTTTGGTTGCTCCTTCTTTTGTTTTCTACCTCTCTTGGTCTCCTTGGGTCTCTTCTGGTTCTTCTTGTTGAGAATGGCTCTCAGGCTGCTGCACATGTAATACGGACGGGTTGCTGAACCGTCGTTCTTCTCCAGATCAAGCACTGAGAAAAGAACACCAATATCAATATAATAAATAACAATAATAATAAAATAATAATAATAATAATAATAATAATAATGTGATTTTTTGCCAGAAGTCATAGGCAATGGTGGTTATCTAAAAATAATAAACTTGTTAAACAAAGAGAAAACGTTATCATCGCATTTAGGAACAGAGATGAGGTTCTCAAGGTGAATGCAAAACCTTGGCTCTAAAGGTCAAACAACAAAAAATAAGGTTGAGAATCTTGGTGTGATTGAGTCAGATCTGAGTTTCAGTTGTCACGTCAAAGCAGCAGCTAAATCATTATACGATCATCTCTAAAACATTGCCAAAACTAGATGCTTTGGTCTCAGTGAGGACTTAAAAAAACTTGTTCATGCTTTGATCAGCAGCAGGGTGGATTACTGTAATGGACTCCTGACTGGCCTTCCCAAAAAGTTTTTATTTTATTGTTTCTTTTAATCGGTCTCGTTTATTCTTGCATTTTGAATTACCACTGTGTATGAAATGTACTATATAAATAAACTCACCTGGCCTTGCATTGACTTGTAAACATTGACTTGTATACAGTATGTATATAAATTAATTCACAGATTAATGATTAATTAATATTATAATGATAAGGATTATATTACAATACTATAAAATATTGTGGTTGTTCAAATTTATTATTGTCTATATCTAAATGGAAAATTATTTCAAACACAATTATTACTATAATAAAAATTATAACATTACAAAAACACAAAACTATGAGATCGTTATGAACAATAACCATGAGGTTTTGGTTTCTCACTAAGAGCATTGTGTTAGTATTAAGGGTACTGCCTTGGAATGGTTTCAGTCATATTTATTTGACAGAAGGTTGTGGAGTACCTCAAGATTCCATTCTTGGCCCTATTCTGTTTTCCCTATTTCTGCATCCATTAGGGTCTATTTGGAGGAAGTATAAGAAGTCATTACAATTGTATGCAGCTTTATGTACCCTTAAAGCAAAAAGATGCTGGTTTCATAACACCATTTTAAACTGTCTTAACAACATTAAATCTTCATTGGCACTAGAGTTTTGTTAATGTGCAATGAAGAAAAGATAGAAGTGGGGGTATTTGGATATGGGGGTGCTCGGGATTTTCTGGATCTTGGTGTTTTAAAATCCTTATGTGAAGTTTGATGTGAAAAACCTGGCTGTTATTATGGATAGTGACTTTAAATCAGTAATAAAAGCTAGTTGTTGTTTTTTTTGTTGTTGAGGTAATTATCCATTCAAGTCTTTTCTGTATTTTATGAATTTAAAAGTTTTTAAATTATTTTTATATTGACTCTGCTAGTGTCATAATCATTAGCGACCTAACCCGCATAGATCGCTGGAAAACATTCACTTTCACTCTGACTACAATTCTGTCACCATAACTACAACTCCTTTCAGGCACCTCACACACACACACTTGTCCCGGTTCTCCATTGATATCTCTCTCTCTCTCTCTCTCTCTCTCTCTCTCTCTCTCTCTCTCTTACTCACTCACTCACTCACTCACTCACACATATAAACACATACACACAGCTGGGAGCTACTCAGGACATGGGCTGCGTCCAAAACTGCCTATACTACTCAACAGGTACAGCATTTGAATTTAAATGTACAACTCGACCATAAGAAAGGTACGTTCTATACATTATGAATACGAGCAGTATGAATGGAACTCGGATGTACTACATTAGCCATTTTGTCATGATCACGTGACCCACCCACGTCACTTGTGTCGCTTCACTCCCATTCATGAATTCTTCATGGGACATCATGGGATGGCGTAGCGTCTATCTGATGCACACTTCAGAATCTCACCGAAAGTAGTAGGTCATCAGGGTGCTTCTTGCATACTGATTTTTTTACCCTATAAATTCTGACATTCTTCTCGACTCGCATACTGATTTTAGCTTACTATATAGTATGGAAGTATGCGATTGCGGACACAGCCATAGACTAAATAAACAGCACACACACCCACAGACATTGCTGAGTCTTGTTGATTTCATACTCTGTAGCATTACAAAGCATTTCCTGGTTTAGTCTCTCCGTGTATTGACCCTTGCTTTGTTTTATCGTTTATCCTGCCTGCCGCCTGTATCGACATTCTGCCTGTTACCTGACGATGCGTCCAGATTTCCCTGCATGTTCTCGTTTGCGCCCATCTTTGACCATTGCCTGTCTGACCACCCTAAAAAAAGCCTGCATTTGGATCCTCACTCCGTTGTCTCCCTTGTTGTCACAGCTAGATTAATTTAATGCTTTTTATGTGGATACTGCCTCCCTTACTTGTCTACAGATGGCGTAGATCGCTGCTGCTCGTTTGTTAACAGGAACATGAAAACACTTTGCTTTTGTGGTTGCCTTAAAACCATGTTAGGCAGGCCAAAAACTTTTCGGTTTAGTCTTAAAACTCATTTCTACTCTTTGGCTTTTAACACCAGATGAGATTCTGTAAAAACATAACAGTCAACTTTAAGAAATGAAAAGTGTAGTGAACTCGATTTACTGAAAGTTAATTCTACTCATTTGAAATAAGTTTTGAGCTCATTGTTGAAGGTAATGAGTTAATTAAACACCTTATTACTTTAACTTGAATTAGGTTCACAGTACTAATTAGGATAACATTTTTTTAACTGAAATGGTTTGTAGCAATCGGTGTCCTCAAACGGTTTGAGTTACCTTAACTAATTGGGTTTTACAGTACTCAGTTGGTTTGGAGTTCTCTTCATTCATTGGGTTTTACTCAAACGGAGTAAGCTCACAGTACTCATTAGGATTAGTTTTTGAACTTAAATGGTTTGTTGCAATCGGTTTCCTCAATAGGTTTGAGTTAACTTTTGGGGTTTTACAGTGTATGTCAGTTAGAATTGTTCTTTGTTTAAATGGTGCATGCTTGGTACAGCGCTTTAGTAAACAACTTGTTGTTTTTAAAAACACTTCATAAATAAATATTGACTTGGCTATATTGAATAACTTTTTAGTAAAACATTAACAAAATAAAAATCAAACCACTCATAATATTTTCTTCAGCTTTATTCTAATGGAAAAACAATTTATTTCATTTTAAAATGTTTTTTTTTTTTTTTTTTACAAAACATTCCCCCATTAAAAGACAACCTGTACTAAACTCTGCACAGTAGATACAGCATCAAACCCCATGTACACATTACAAAAATTACAAAAAAATGGCTTTTATGTTCCCTCTAGAAATTGAAACTTGGAAAAAACCTTCAAATTGATTGCAAAACACCAAAAGGAGAGCAGGACTTCCTTTTAAACTAGGCACATTTACTAAATACTGCCGTCAGAACACCTGAAAATTCAGAGACTATCAAAAACATGGTTATAAGAGAATATACACACAATCTATTATAATTATAACAAAGTCAATATGAAACTCGTTGTGTCTCAGGTCATCCACATGAACATCCATTTACTTCTTGAGCTTATGAAGAAGAGTTGTAAGGAAAGAGTCTGTAAGATGAAGATAAATATAAAGATGCACCAATCGACGGGCCATTGATCGTGTTCATTTGGCCGATCGTGAACAAATATTCATCTTATGCTTCTGTGATTCTCTGTTGCTTCTTTCGTTAAATTTAAAACACTGTACAGATAAGACTTGTGTGTTTTGGGCAGTTTTCACTATGACTTGTTTATAGGCGATCGATCGCTGGGAGTACAAAAGGTGTTTCAAAAAGCCAGAAAAATTAGCGGGATCTATGATAATTTCATCAGTGAAAACCCTCAATAAACAACATCTATTTTTAATGTACTATACATGGGCTTACTTAGTTAATTTCTTCTTATTATAAGTAGATTATTTGATTGTATGCAGGAAACAACGTACTGGCAGTAACTTGAATTGGCACCTATGACAGAAATTGCAGCTCTATGATGCTGTAAATATTAGAAGAAAATCCTAAATACTGAATCAAGGGCTAGGAGGTTTTAAAATAAATAAAAATAAAATTAATATATTAATAATAACTAACAATAATAATAATAATAAATACATAAAGTAAAAATGACACAAAATATAAATATAAATATTATATAAAACGGAAAAATAAGAAAATAAAAGAGAACAAAATTGGGGAAAAATCTGCAATAAAAATATTATTTTAAATAATAATAAATCAAATAAACAAAAATAGAATAAAAAAATAGAAAAAAAATCAATAAATACAGAGAAAAAAGCAGGGGGAAATATGCAATAATTTTTTTATTATTATTATTAATAATACTAAAAATAATATAAAAATTATAATATAAAAATAACAAAAATACAATAAATATAATAATGAATTAATAAACAAAAATCTAATAAAAAATTAAATAAAATAAAGTAAAATATAATGGGGGAAAATCAGAGGGGGAATCGGCAATTAAAAACAAATAATATTAATAATAATATAAAATTAACAAAAATACAATAAACATAATAAATAAAATAAACAAAAATATAATAAAAATAAAATTTAATAAATGGAAAGAGCAAGAGGGGGAGAATCTGCAATAAAAATATAATAGTAATAAAAATAATAATACAATAAAAATAACAAAAAATATATAATAAATAAAATAAACAAAAATAAAGTAAAACAACATAAAATAAAATAAAACAAATAGACAAAAGCTGCAATAAAAATTAATAATAAATAAAATAAACAATGCTAATAATATAAAACAATATAATTATAACACAAAAACAATAAATAATTAAATAAACAAAACAAAAAAATACTAAAATAAAATATTGAGAAAAAAGCAGGGGAGAAAAACCTGCACTGAAAAATAAATCAAGATTGATGCGTCTTAATTTCGAAATTGCTATGATGATTGATTACCAGAGTATTATTAGACCTTACATTCAGTTACTTTGTTCCAGAAGACAAACAGGTAAGGCAAGGATGGACAGAACCAGAATGTCAGTAAAAAGAAACAGAAGGAAAAAAGTATGGAAAAGTACAGCAAGAGCGAGTCAGTATCAGCAGACGACGCTTCTGGAAACAGAAAAAAATCTGCTCCCGATGGCAAATCCCAGAATGCCGAGTGGCAGAGATGCAGCGAGCTACAGTACTACACTCCCAGTGACGAGACACTTTCAGGACACCGCATACTTTTTGCCTGCTTGCTCAGATTTGTTCAGTATCCTGTGCAGGCCTGGAGGCATGTAATACGGTTTAGAAGGACTGCCATCGTTCCTTTCTAGATCTTCACCTGAAGCGTCATGCCACATCACAACACAGGAGGAAAGAAAAGAGGAAAAAGTGGGAAGAAAGCAGTTAATGAGCGGTCGCACAGTTTGAGGAGAAGTGAAAGGAGAAAAATAATAGGTGGAAATCTGAGATCAAAGTCATGCAAGAGGAAATGGAAAGGAAGAGCAGTGAGGAAGTTTTTAATAAGGATGAGATGAAAATACTGCGATGTTCAGCATTTATTGAAGCAGTTCGTGACTGTTGGAGATTTAGGAAGGTGTACTCACAGAAGCAGAGGAACAGTGTATCGACACACATGGCATAGACGTTAAAGAATCCATGCGCAATCATATATGATCCAAATATCACAGTCTGTGAAGGAATCAGAGTTTCTGATCAATGCATTTCCATCATGACTTGAAATAAATATTACTTTGTGTACATGCAAACAAACATAAATATTAATATTAAAATATATAAAAAGCAGTTATTATTTTATTTATATGTTGTTTGCTTTAAATATATTAATATTATAAACAATACTAATATTTTACCGCAATTTATGTTTAATACAGAGAAGATTTCTTTCAACACATTTTCAAACATAATGGGTTTAGTAACTAATTTTAATAACTGCTTTATTTTATTTTTGCCATGATGACAGCACATATTTTACTAGATACTAGTATTGAGTTTAAAGTGCAATTTAAACGCTTAACTATGGTAATTAGGCAAGTCATTGTATAATGATGGTTTGTTCTGTAGACTATAGACAAAAATTCATTGTTTAAGTGGCCTACTAATATTGACCTTTATATGTTTTTGAAAAAATATATCCGAATTAAAACAAATAAGACTTTCTCCAGACGACAAAAAATTATAGGCAAGGGGAAACTTAACAAATAAGCGAGGTAAGCAGCCGCTTGGGGCCCCAGGGAATTATGGTGCCCCGACCAATGCCAAAATGCCTACTTTAATCATAAAGCTGTTTTCTGTCATATGCTGAAATTTTCTGTCATATGTTGTAAAATCTGTCTATAACCATTAAGATTTTAACGTTTTTCTTTTAAAACCGAGGGCCCCCACGTAAAGCCTAGTGGAATGCTCCTTCCGTACTGCACATGCAAATATTAAAATCTAATTATAAATATATCTTATTAACTGTACATAATTTGTGAACTTGATTTTTATTTGTGAAGTTATTGGATTTAATTATACATTAAGAAGATAAAGGTTACACTTAAAATATATTTTAACATATTTTAAAATTATTTGTAACATTCCGTTTATTTTCCAAAAAAAAAAAAAGAATCTACAGAGAAAAAGTATATATATATATAGAGAGAGAAAGAGAATGTTTTGAGTTTCACTGCTAGGGCCCCAATTCACTATGTCAATCCCTGATTATAGGAAGTTCTGTGAAAATTCCTTAAAAAAGAATAAGGAATTTTGTAATTAACTGTCTCTGTGTGTGTGTGTGTGTGTGTGTGTGTGTGTGTGTGTGTGTGTGTGTGTGTGTGTGTGCATATATATAATATGCATATATTATTATTGTTATTATATATTTGTATGTAATATGTATGTTAATTTAATAATAATAATACTCATAATAATAATAATAATTTGTATTTTTTTACACATTAATTAACAACTATTGAAATCTTTTTTTAACCTAAGCAGGCTGCAAAATTGTCACTCACCAGTAGAGGGACCCAATAGTAATTTAATGACGGCACTTCTTCCTGGATTACTGGTATTTGGCGGGTGAAGAAAAAGAATGCAAGGACACCTGAAGAAAAACAAAGTCAGTAAACAAACAGAGATGCGATGGCAAACAGTGTGAAAACACAAGTAACTCTGGTGTATATAACCAAATGTAGGTCTATGCAGTCTCTGGATCAAGTCTTTGACACAAATGAAGCGGTTACTCACCCACACTCCCTGAGATCAACAGTTTGCCCAAAAACAGCAGGAAATCAGTCACCTTGTCCAGAACAGCAACTCTAAGGGTGAATAAATTAATAAACAAACATAAAAAGATGCTGTATATTGTCATATTTAGTTTCAGAGCTGTGACTGCACACAAATTAGACTGTCTCTGTCTCTCACTTACTAACACACACACACAGTGGTGTGAAAGTGTTTGCCTCTTACTGATTCCTTATTTTGTTTTGCATGTTTGTCACGCTTTACTATTTAAATTGGTTTGATTATCTGAAATATTAGTCAAAGATAACACAAGTGAACACATCATGCAGTTTTAAAATAAAGGTTTATATTATTAAGGGAAAACTTAGTTATATTAATAATAAAACTTAATAGTATTTTGTTTTTCCCATAATAATAAAACCTTTGAAACTGTATGATGTGTTTACTTGTGTTATCTGTGACTAAAATTTAAATTTGTTTGATGATTTGAAACATTAAAGTGTGACAAATACGAAAAAAATAAATAAATCAATAATGGGGCAACACACATATACATATACACAAACATAATGGGGTGTACTCAATTATGCTGAGCACTGTATATGTACCGCATCTCAAAAACGGTTGAAATTGTGACTGTAACAAGCACTGACACAAACTGACATTAGGAACAAAACCTTGTATACAAATACTTTAGCAAGGACAAAAAAGATTTACATTTACGCGTTTGGAAGATGCTTTTTTCCACAAGTGATTTACACGGCATTGAAGGTAAAATGCAACATCTTGAAAAGTCGCAATAAGCAGAAAAAAATTCTTGCCCAGGTGTGCATGAATGAAAGTCCTTGCAGTTTCATGCTTTGACAATGCCATTAGAAACACCTCAGCTGTGACTCTTACCTCATGACATTCCTCATTAACAGGAAGAAAGCATCTCTCGCTGAAGTACAGAAATTCTTCCCATATATTGAAATCTGAAAACATGAATAGGAAAAGAGGAATGTCAATATTTCTGTCAGTATATGCACAAACAAGTGTTTTTCAGTTTTTAAGAATATTGCTAGCCAGTAGCCACTGACTTTTTTCCATACTATGGAAGTCAATGGTTATTTACATCCCTTAAAATATATTGTTCTTTTGTTTAACAGAAGAAAGAACATCATTAAGGTTTGGTACCATTGGAGGGCGAGTAAAAATGGGGAAAAAATTCATATTTAGGTTAACCATCCCTTTAAACTTGCTGTAGCTACTAAGATAGTAGCCTGTTTCTCTTCATTTTGTATGTATTTTAAATGTTATTATATATTTTGGTGATTGTTTGTACTGTTCTCTTGTGTAGATGGATGGTATGTTAAAGGTTACTGTCTGTTTTTTATGTTCTGCAGAGCAGGAACCTGCTGAAAAACAGCATTTATTTATCAGGCCGATTACCTTTTAATCTTTTCCTGCTTAAAAAATAAACAAATAAAAAACATCCACAGTGAAACATCTTTCATTTATGCAGTGGTATATTTAGAATAAAGTAATGAAATGCCTGAAGACGGGAACTGACTGACCATAATGTAAGCATTCCTGTTCATGAACTTGATGAAGTGCTCGAGGCACCAGAAACAGCATTTGAGACAGCACAGCAGGAAGCGTGTGAATGCGTTGTGAGCACCTGAAACAAAGAGCAGTGTTCATTATTATCCGTTGATGTATCTCTGAGTAATGAAGCAAATCAGTCAAACTTCTGAAAAATCGAACGCGATCTTATACCTTTCAGTTTGTGGTCGAGATACTCCAGAATAATCCGGATGAACTGGACAATGGACAGAATCAAAGCTCCAAATGCCAGAGAGCCTGTGTGATACCTGGAATAACATTACAAAATTTGTTGTTTTTAAATTTACTATATAAACAAAACAAAACCATAAACATAACAAAATTAAACAAAACACAAAACAAAACAACCAAAAAAAAAATAAAACACAAAACATCCAACAAAAGACAAAACAAAACACAAATCAAAAGATAACACACAAAACAAAAAACAACACAAAAACAAAACAACAAAACACACAACAAAAGATAACAAAACAAAACACACAACAAAAGATAACAAAAAACCAAAACCAAAACATAAAACAACACAACAAAACAAAACAAAACCAAAACAACACAACAAAACACAACAAAAGATAAAACAAAACACACAACACACAACAAAAGATAAAATATAAAACAAAAAACAAAAAAAGCAAAACACAACAAAACACACAACAAAAGATAAAACATAAAAAAAAAAAAAGCAAAACACAAAACACACAACAAAAGATAAAACATAAAACAAAAAACACACAAAACAAAACACAACACCAAACACAACAAGATAAAACAAAACACAAAACATGCAACAAAAGATAAAACAAAACACAACAAAACACACAACAAAAGATAAAACAAAACACAACAAAACACACAACAAAAGATAAAACAAAACACAACAAAACACACAACAAAAGATAACACAAAACAAAAAACTCAAAAAACAAAAAACACAAAAGACAAAAAAGATAAAATATAACAAAAACAACACAAAAAACAAAACACAAAACAACACAAAAGACACAACAAAAATAAAATAAAACACATATAAAATTAAACAAAACAAGACACAACAAAAGATAACACAACACACAACAACAACCCAGAACACAACCAACAAAAGATTTCAACGCATCAAAAAACAAAACAGACAACAAAAGATAACACAACACATAAAAAACAACACACAACAAAAGATAACACAAAACCAAAACACAAAAAACAAAGCAACAACAAAAACAAAAACAAAAGCCACAATAAAACATAACAAACCACAAAATGCAACAAAACAACACAACAAAAAACAAAACACACAACAAAAGATAACAAAACACAACGCACAACAAAACAAGAAATAAAACAAAACTGAAAACACAACAAAACAAAAAACAAAACAACCAACAAAACTCAACACACAACAAAACAACCAACAAAAGATAAAACAAAACTCAACACACAACAAACAGAAAAACAAAACAACCAACAAAAGATAAAACAAAACTCAACACACAACAAACAAAAAAAAAACAAAACAAACAACAAAAGATAAAAAACACACAAAAAAACACAACTAAACAATTGAAATGCAATTACAGTGAACGTTTAAGTTTAGTCCTGCATTCACAGACATAAACTATCATCCAAAAAGCTTCTAAGAGCTCAGACGGCCACAAACCTTAAAGCCCTGCCAAATGATGAAGCCAAAGGGCATGGTGGGATGTCTGCCGGCTTCCTCAAGGCCCAGTAATATGCGGCAAAAGCCCCAGCAAGGGTGCACTGGCCAAGAGCGATGGTGAAATTCACCAGCCACAGGAAGACCAGCAAATTGCAGAGCTGGAGCACAAAGATGTAGCGGTGGTACAGACTCTCCCCACCATAGAAAGCAAATGTGCATTGAGAGCCCGGACACAGTTTAGTCACATTTGATTGGCTGAAGGTCTGAAACACAAATACAAAGAGACATAAAGAATTATCAATATAATGCATATACAGTGCATCTAGAAAGTGTTCACAGCGCTTTACTTTTTCCACATTTTTTTATGTTCCGAATTGGATTAAATTCATTTAGTTCCTCATAATTCTACACACAATACCCTGTAATGACAATGTGAAAAAAGATCTTTTTAAAATTGCTTTATTAAAAATAAAAAAAATAAAAATCACATGTACATCAGTATTCACAGTCTTTTTCATGAAGCTCTAAATTGAGCGCAGGTATGTTCTGTTTCCACTGATCATTTTTTAGATGTTTCAGCAGCTTCATTGGGGTTCATTCATTCATTCATTTTCTTTTCCCAAAGACAGGTGTGCCAAGCTTGTGGCATCATATTCAAAAAGACTTGAGGCTGTAATTGCTAACAAAAGTGGATCAGGAAAGTATTGAGCAAAGGCTGTGAACACTTAGTGAAAACCTTTTTTTAGGTTTTTCATTTTTAATAAATTTGCAACAATTTCAATTTTTTTTTTTCAAATTGTCATTATGGGGAATTGTGTGTAGAATTTTAAGGAAATAAATTAATTTCATCCCTTTAGGAATAAAGCTGTAACATAAATAAATGTGGAAAAGGTGAAGCGCTATGAATACATTCCGGATGCACAGTAAAATCTTTAGCAATATAAATGGACTTAATAAATGGATCTTGTATATCAGATAATCAGTTTATTGCAAGATGAGAGATTACCTCTGGGTCACAGGTGAGGTTTGTGTATTTGCAGTCGGGTAGTGTTGACATTACTTTGTATACGGCCTCACCAGACGATGCCAGGAAACTAAAACAAGTTGAGGTTAAGGAGACTAAAGTGTAAACTGAAGTGTCATTTTTGTCATCAAACAGAGCTGCTAAAATAACTATATCAGACAGAACAGGCAGTCTTTGCCAAAATAATATATAAAAATCTGCATTAACCCTTTTCCACATTTTTTTTAAATCTCACAATTCTACATGAACTAACAACTAATAGCTTTACTTTTATCAACTAACATTAACAAAAGTTAAGACATACTTTGCTAGATAATACATTAAGTGATGTTAAACAATATGACCATATTATAAAATGCTGCTATAAATAAAAATAAAATACAATATATTTAAATTTCAAGATATTTCTAATGGGCAACAAATAATCATATAGATTTGGATACACAGCTGTAACAGCCCAGTATGCAATACAGAGAGCCAGCAGCAGGAAGGTGATGATGGGATAGAAGAGTGTTGACATGATGCAGCCAATCGCCCTGTAGCAAACAGAGAGAACAGTTTAAATAACATCTGACATCTTTGTTTCAGGCTCATCTGTTCTGTTCTTACAAAACACCATTAACCAAAGTAAGATAAAGAGAGAAAGAAAGATAGAAACGTACTTGCTGCCCTCTTTCAGAAGAGCAATGGCAATGCGAACTCTGTTCCTTAGGAATATCAGCACTAAGATGATGATGGCTTCAATGACAGCCAAGGAGGTCACTGTGGAAAAACATCCAGCTGTCAATCACCTCTGTTAAACTGAACTCTCTATAACCTTCATCAATTTGACTCTGAGTGTTGCTCGGTTAG
The DNA here is from genome assembly GCF_052040795.2 of Danio rerio. Taxonomy (NCBI): domain Eukaryota; kingdom Metazoa; phylum Chordata; class Actinopteri; order Cypriniformes; family Danionidae; genus Danio; species Danio rerio. The sequence goes on along the minus strand of NC_141028.1, from coordinate 19,801,868 downwards.
AGATTTAATATTAGACTTGAAGGCGCTACAGGGTAAGGATTTTATGCAATGATCATGTTTTAATATCGCTAAGCTAAAAAACATGCTATCTACCGCTGATGCAGAAAGGATGGTTCATGGTTTCATGACCTCTAGACTAGATTACCGTAATGCTCTGCCTGGCATCCTCTATTAATATACTTCAGTTAGAGCAAAATGCAGGTGCCAGAGTCCTTACCAGGTCAAGAAAATACAATCATATATATTTCTCATCTCAATTTTATCTTTCTTACTCTGGCAGTCTTAAGTTCTGTATGTATGTATTATAAAATATTGGATCTTACCTAGAAGGCTCTAAGCAGTCTAGTTCCTGTTTATTTCACCAACCTTCATTTTTAGCTACAATCCCATCGACTCTTTACAATCCCAAAACTCAGGGTTTCTGGTAGTACTCTAAATAGCAAAGTCCACTAAAGGAGTTTGAACATTTTTATATCTGGTTCTTAAACTCTAAAATAGCATTTTTTGTAACATTCAAGGCTCTATAATCCCACCGACTTTTTAAGATCCCAAAACTCAGGGATTCTAGTAGTATCCAGAATAGCAAAGTCCACTAAAGGAGATTGAACATTTTCATATCTGGTTCCTAAACTCTAAAATAGCATTTTTGATAACGTTCAAGCCTCTACATTCCCATCAACTCTTCAACATACCCAAACTTAGGGCTTCTAGTAGTATCCAGATTAGCAAAGTCCACTAAAGGAGGTCAAGTGTTTTCGTATCTGATTCCTAAACTCTAGAATGGCATTCCTGATAATGTTCAAGGCTCTACAATCCCACTGACTCTTTAAGATCCCAAAACTCAGGGTTTCTAGTAGCATCCTGAATAGCAAAGTCCACTAACGGAGGTTGAACGTTTTCACATCTGGTTCCTAATCTCTGGAATAGCATTCCTGATAACGTTCAAGGCTCTATAATCCCACCAACTTTAACATCCCAAAACTCAGGGCTTCTAGTAGTATCCAGAATAGCAAAGTCTACTAAAGGAGGATGAGTGTTTTCAACTCTGGTTCCAAAACTCTGGAATAGCTTTCCTGATAATGTTCGAGCCTCAGGCACACTCTTTACATTTAAAACTGCTTATCTTTTCAATAAAGCATATACAAAATGCATCACATAATTGCATGATACAGCTAAATACAACTCATCAAATGCATTCTTTCACACTAACATTAATATCTCTTGTTTAAAATGTTATGAACAGCAGCTACGCTAATTCTTTGAATTAAAAACTATTGTGAAAAGTCCTATACAAATAAAGATCAATTCAACAACTTGTAACAAACTACAAAAAAGACTTACTAGTTTGTCTTTAAACACACGTAGACTGATTTTCAACAGTGTAAATGGTAATATTATTATTACTTTGTTTTAATTCTTTTAAATTTATATTGTATATTAAAATTGTATATTACTTGTGCAAAAGTGAGCACGAGCAATACATTGCTGGTTGCAATTCACTTAATGAACTTGTGTTGCTAATATAAAGTGTTTCTGAATGCTACATTATAACCTCTACAGTTTCACTTAACTACAAACTCTCATATCCTAGAATAACTGAACACATCTTACTGAATATAAGCCAGGTTTGGCTCAACTGCAGGTAAACCCGGAAGTCAGTCTGGAATCCAATGTCTGAGATGGTGACATCTGAATCCGGTTTTCCCTTAAGTGAACTGTACTCCCAGTAACAATGCCATATTCCTGAAAGAGACCATCAAGAAGGAGAAGCTGAACAGAGTGTAAAAATGTTCACAAAGTAACAATCAATTCCCAATTTAAAAAAGGAGATTGGATATATGTGAGAATAAGGACAAAATACTGCTGTAGCTGTCATGTATGCATCAGTTGCATACTTTGCATTTTTACAATAAAACAAGACACACAAAAATGCAAACAAAAAGTCAATCAGAATGGATAAATTCTAATTCTTTTAGATCGGTCACATTTTATTAAAAAGAGAAGTGGAAACCTTTGAGATCCACAGTAAATTGCCAGGATTGCAGTTTTCCTATACAACTGCAAAAAAAAAAAAAAAAAAAAGTTGCGAGTTGTTGTTTTTTTGGGATTATATTATATTATAACATGCCATGGTTGGCAAAAGGTTCATTTCTTGTGAATAACTTTTTTTTTTTACTGAATCATTTCTTAAATGTACATTGATCCCAGCATGAGTGAGTGTGAATAAAACTGTCTGACGACGCTTCACATATTAAATCAATGGAACATCTGAGAAAGGTAGGCCACCAGAAGTGTTGTTTGGCCTGCAGACAAACAGGCAACATTGTGGAATGACAAGTGCATAGAGCAAATTATGGAAAGTGTCATTTATAAGCTACAAAACAGGCTACAAATAAGTCTTTGTTGACGAAAAAGAAAAATCTGCTGCCATTCAAACCATCACTGTGGATGTTCTCTTTCTTTACTGCTGAAATCTATTCAGCACCACCCGAGGAAGCGTGGGAAGAGAACACACATTTTTGAAAGAACTAGACTGCCAAGACTGTTTATAGCTCTATTCAGTGGTTCTATTTCAAAATTAAATCTGTTCAAAATTCTGTATTTCTTACATGTTTTGTACATCATTACAAAAGAAAAAAAATGTTAAGTTAATCAAACAAGTTAGAATAATAACCTGAGCAATAGCATTATATGATTAATGAATGTTGCCTATCTTGGTTAATTTCATATTGATACCTGTGTGTTTGTCAAAAGAGACGAAAAAATCTATTTAGACTCCAAAAACTCTGTTCAGTTATTCTTACAAAATTAAAATGTGTTCAAAATTCTGTATTTCTTATTCACTTTGCAAATCATTATTACAAGAGGGAAAAAAGCTAAAAATATATATTTTAAGTTAATCAAACAAGTTAGAATAATAATCTCAGTAATATCATTATATGTTTAATTAATGCTGCCTTTCTTGGCTGATTTCATATTGACACTTGTGTGTTTATCAAAAGAGAAGAGGGGAAAAAAATCTATTTAGACTAACTCTGTTCAGTTGTTCTTTCAAAATTAAAATGTTCAAAACTTTGTTTTTCTTACACGTTTTATACATTACAAGAGAATAAAATGAACGAAATGTTAAGTTAATTAAACAAGTTAGAATAATAACCCCAGCAATAATGGTTAATTAATATTGCCTTTCCTGGGTTATTTCATAATGATAGTTGTGTGTTTGTCAAAAGAGAACAGAAAAAAAAGATTTGGTAAAGAGAAAAACTGGCTTATTCTCCATTCTATTTGAGCAAGTTTTGAGCTGTTATTGGGCTGAACCAATTTTTTGGACTTGGCAACCCTGTCCACAGTGGGGATAAACAAAAGTATGGAAGTCAATAGCAGCTTACCAGTCTCCAACATTATTTAAAATGTCTTCTTTTGTGCTCAACATAAGAGAGAATCTCAAATATGTTTGGAACCACTTGAAGTTGAATATAAATAGTGAGCAAGCTTTCATTTTTCATGATCCAAGACCTGTGAAGAGATAATGCAAACCATAGAGGATTTCTGGAGGTCCCCATAATCCTGGACCAGGTCGTATCCTGAAATGATGCTGTGGCAGTCATAGAGGAATGGAGAGCATGAGACTGATTCCTGAAAGACCCCAATGACAGACGAGTCTCTGTATTGATCCTGTGGGCTGTGAACAACACATATCTGCAGCTTCTCTACAATGGACGTCCAGCCGTTCTCCAGCCGTTCTGCTGCCTAAACCGCAGCTCTACATAAGACGTTTGGCCAAAGCAGAAATGGTCTTGCCCAACTGAGCCTGGTTTCTCTTGAGGTTTTTACCTTCACTTTCGTCAATTGGTGAAGCTTGTTCCTCGTCACTGTCGCCACTGGCTTACTTGGTTTGGGACTTGTGGAGCTGTGTGTCAGTGGATTTGCTCTTAACTGAACTGAACTAAACTAAACTAAACCTAAACTCTGAAAACGGGACTGACACAGTTTAAATTTACTAGAACTTCTATGTTAAGCTGCTTTGACACAATCTACATTGTAAAAGCGCTATAGAAATAAAGATGACTTGAACTGAACTTTTGGGCAAACTATCCCTTTTGATAAATCACAATTGATAAAAATTAATGTCTAATACGTTAAAAAGTTTGGTTTGATGTTTGGTACATTTCTCTAGTCATTACCAACCATATCCCACAGCCGCGATGACTCCAAAGATAACCAACCAGAAGAGAACGCCAGCGGTAAACCTCAGCAGCAGAATAAAGACCAGGCTGACCAGCATACTGATCACCAGACCGCTGGAAACACCCAGAAAAGCACAACTCAGCAACAGCAAATCAACCTACAGCATTTCTTAAAGCTCAATAATGATATACGTACATTAGAATCCAAAACCACGAGCTGGCGTAATCCTCAAAGATCTTGGTGCCCACTTCCTTCGCATCCAACAAGCTGGTGATGCCACTGTAAAAGAATATTACCATCAAAAATAATAAAAACACAGACTGTAATGAGCAGTTTATGAGATGGTTCATGTCGTTCTTTCTCATAAACATGCCATATACAGTACATATTTTATAAAACAAGAAGCAAAGATATACTAAAGTTAGTCATTTAAATCTACAGTGCTCAGGTGGATGTTTCACACAGGTGTTACTAGATGTTGCACACACATGTGTTACCAGTGTAAATAAAACATCAACTCTGTTCCTGTATCCTCCATTCATGAAATCTTTTCATGTATCGGTAGAGGACAAGGGTTTATTGAAGGGTTTAACAGATGCAGCTGAAAACGATGCTATGTGGGACAGAAGTACAGTCTGTGCAATGTGCCATACTGGTTCAATATTTTACATACATTTTAGTCCACTAGAAATGTTTTAGATATTAAAAAACTCCAGGCTTTATTTCCATCCCACAGACTCCATTTTATTTAGATTTAAACACATACATTTTGAAGATTATAACATATAAGATTATATGTTCCGTTTATGCAAGTGTATAGTGAGAAAAGTGCTAGAACAAACACTATTGTTTAAAGGTTTAGCGTCTAGTTTAGTGAGAGGAAATGCATAGTTTAATTTTGCAATAATGCACTTAATTGTTTAAAAGTGACAGCAAAAAGAAATTAAAAGCAGTGTTGGGTAAAGTTACTTTTGAAAGTAATGCATTACAATATTAAGTTACTCCCCAAAAAATTAACTACTTGTGTTACTTAGTTACCTTTTATGGTAGGTAATGCGTTACATTACTTTTGCGTTACTTTTTATTACCTGGCTGAGACTTGATCTCTTTCAGAACTTTTTTTTATTTCTTTCTTTAACAACGCACTGCATAACCTACACTTTCATTTATCTTTAAAATAAAACACATAAAAAATAATATTTTAGGATAATGTTATCTGAGAACTTCCTGACTCGTATACACAGATTATTGAAAGTTCAAAGCAATGTGTTTGCTACTTTTGTATTATTTGTACTATTAAGTAAAACCACTGTCCATTGAGATTATAACCCCCTTTTCTTTCCCTCGAAGTGTTCAAAATAACGAACACATTTTCTCAATTTTAATTCAGCAGTTTTTAAAAGCAAATTAATTCAAATAATAGGTAACTCATGTTACATTTTCAAAAGAGTAACTCAAATACTATTGCTTATTTTTTAAGTGCAATTTCTTAAATGCATTACTCGTTACTTAGAAAAGTATTATTACTACGTAACTTGCGTTACTTGTAATGTGTTATCCTCAACACTGATTAAAAGTGTAATGTTGTATGATTTCTCTAAATAAATGCTACTGTATGTATTCACACAGAATCTTAAAAAAAATATTGCATTTTTAACAAAATTCATTCATCACGTGACATTGTGCCATCACAGGAATAAAAATTTAATGTTACAATACATCAAAACAGAAAAGGGTTATTTAGGTTACAGCAATATTTTACACTTTTTTTTTAAATTTTATTTTATTTTGGTTGTTACTGTGCCACAGAGAGTACATTTTTGGTATTCTATGACACCACCTCTTTGAACAGTAGTGTTTTTGAAGTATTTTATAGCACGTAAGCTTGTTACAAGAAAATTTCCTACAGTTATGTGAAGCTCATTGATTTATGCAAGGTATAGAGAGCTATTAAACTAGCTTATCAAGCTACAAGCAACACTTACAAAGCAGGCTGTAAGTAGTTCAGTTGAACTATTGTTTATTGTTAGCTTCATTTTGTTTATCTACAGTACATTGATACTAAAAAACAAAAAAAACACATCTGCACATGGCTCAAAGAATCATATGAACAATTTCTAAGTTCACATAACAGATCAATTAGCACCTGTTTGGATGTAACCAAGGATAAATAAACTTGATTTAATAAAAATTAAAGAAGTTAACAGTTTGTCATTTTTCTCAGTTCCTAAACATCTTTCATGATGCTGAAAATTACAGTTAGGTTTAATTTAACATTTCCGTCAAACTCTGGATAGACAAACTTGTGTTCTCTTGTTGAGTTTTGCTGACAACATGTGTGCTTCTCCAAAGCAAAGAAGCTCATGTTAAATAAACATTTCAAACGGTTTCAACTTTCCAATAGTCAATCTGGTCCCCTTTGCACATCAAGCTCTCTCCCATACATTTACCTTTATATTCTGAAAGGAACACTCCACCTTTTAAAAAAATAAATTGGCTGAATGGATTCAAAACTGATTCAAGTCAACTGTTTAACTCCATGAGACAAAAATTAGCCTTTTTCAAAAAAGGTGGAGTATTCCTTTAAAAAGCACCTTCAGAAAAGAGACATCTGAAAGGCAGTGTGAATGTGTCAGTGACCTCAGGTTTGACAAGCAAATGAAAACATGCAGAGTTGTTTTCGCTCTCTTTTTTTTGTTCTACAGATTCTTTGAGGCTGCAGGTGCACAATGTGTGTTGTATGAAGTTAGTCTGAAGATAAGCGAAGAACAAGGTCGAGTTTCAAAGCTGACAATAAATGAAGACCTTTCTGTTCCTTGCTGCATGGCCGTAACTTTGCTACAAAAACAGAAGCATTGTGCATGTTACAAAAAACACACATGAAGCAAAAACCTTGGCTTTCTAGAAACAGGTAAAGCAAATGTTGAATAATGCATTTTCTGTGAGTGATACAGAATTAAAAGTGGCATATTATTAGGGTTTATTCATTACATTATCTTGCATTTAAAACCAGCTATGGTTCAATGCAATGATTAAAGTTTTAAGAACATGTCTAAGAACATATCGTATAGATATTAGTTATAAGTAACCTGCCTGCCAAAAAAGACCTTTAACTCCATGCATTCACAGTGCTATTAAAGCAGCAGCAAACTCATGCAAACATGCACAGCTCAACTTAGTTGCATGGCTTAAAAAGGCAGACTCTCTCTGACTTTTATAAGGCCAAATGTCATACCCAGATAAAACTGTCCTCTCCTGCCTAAATGAAAAGACAGGATATTTATAAACAAGTGTTTACCTGCTGTATCTACCCATTCAAATGTGGATATTATTAAGAGTCAATGTTCAGTTCAATTTGAAAGCTTGGATATTTCAAAGAATCCTTAAAAATATATACAGATGATTGTTTAAAAGCCCTATTAGGGAATTATTTCCAACACTGATAATAATGAGAAATGTTACCAAAACAGTGTATTAGATTGATTTCTGAAGACTAGAGTACTGGGTGCTGAACTTAAACCCGGGGTGGGCAAACTCGCTCCTGGAGGGCTGGTGTCCTGTATAGTTTAGCTCCAACACCTGAACATGTCAATCAGTGTCTTCAAAATCATTAGAAATCTTTAAGCAGGTGTGTTTGATTAGAGTTGGAGCTAAACTGTGTAGGACACTGGCACTCCAGGATCGAGTTTGCCCACCCCTGACTTAAACCATCTCATGGCTGTTTGGCTTGCCTCTCTACTCACAAAATATGATCATTCTGTAGCCAGACAAACAATGTGGCATCAGTCCAACATTATGAAAAGGGGTCATGAAATCTAAAAATCTTAACTCTCTTGATCTTTTGAAATATAAGAAGTTATTGTACTTTGTCGTTAGTAAAAAAAAACAGCTTCTATTTAGGCAAATCTGTGAAAACTACAGGTTGCAGAACACTACAAAAATGCAGGGCCTCACACTATCTATTTGTGTTGGGACAACATGAAGGAATTAAGTTAACTTATAAGTTTTTACACATTTAATTGGATTAAATTAAAACAATTAAGTTGTCCCAAAACAACTCAAGACTTTTGTTGTTTCAGCTCACTTTAAGCAAGTAGTTCTTCAAGTAAACAGCAAACATCCTTTTTTGAGTGAACGTGCCATGTTTAACTCTAGATTTTTACAACAAAAAGTACAACAATGTTGGGCCAACTTTTTTTTGGAGTCCAAAAGCAATGATATAATAATAGTAATAAGCACAACACTTATTAGTTACTTCACTTAAAGTCAGTAAACTCTGCATTACAAATGACATGTTGGTTTCACTTAAAGTGAGTAAAACCATTGTAAATTGAAACTGTTAAGTGAGAGGTGTCCAAACTCGGTCCTGAAGGGCCGGTGTCCTGCAGATTTTAGTTTTTAACTTGCCTCAACACACCTGCAAGGATGTCTCTAGAAAGCCTAGTAAGAGCTTGATTAGCTAGCCCAGGTGTGTCTGATTGGAGTTGGAACTAAACCTTGCTGGACACTGGCCCTCCAGGACCGAGTTTGGACACCACTGTTTAAGTTGACTTATGCAAATAGTTTATTTACTTATTTGCTCAACCAACTCAACCAAATTGCTTAGAAAGTAACAAGTTTTCTCACTTCATTTAAAGGTATTGGTCACCCAAAAATGAAAATCACATCATACAACATTAATTCTCCCTCGTGTAGTTTTAACCCTTTATGAATCTCTTTTTTTCTCTTGAACACAAATTAAGATATTTTGAAGAATGCTGGTTGCTGGAATAAACTTCCATAGTGGGAAAAATTACTATGGAAGTAAATGGGTGCCAGCAACCAGCATTGTTCAAAATATCTTCTTTACTTGTTTCAAACTCAAACACGGTGAGTAAACGATGACAGAACTTTCATTTTGGGTGAACTACCCCTTTGAATAAAGTCAACTAATTGCTTTTTACTGTGCAAAAACAGCAGTGTCCCTGTATGAAAGATCTAAATCTATGTAGCCTGTCAGACAAACAGTTTTAGTATTCCACACCAATTCAAACAGTATGTTTTGATGAGGGTGGTCAGAAAATAGCCTGCTGCTTCTAAATGTTGATGTTTTTTTAGGTAAAAATCTTTTATGTCTCCTTTAAACAGGCTGTAGCTTTATATACTGCAGGTGCTAACTGCTAATGACTGCTAATAAGCTAAACTTACTTGGCTGCATCTCTTAGGTCGACGACGCTTCTGATTTTACCATGTCCATCTTTGAAGCTTGTTTGGTTGGCAACAGTTAACGTCCCATTTCTGGTGATGAAATCAGGAAAGCACCTCTGGAGAACTGATAGATGGGCAAAGAATGAAGCAAAATTAGTATTTTTTTTTTAAAACATTTAGAAGTCGTTGAGAACGTGCTTTGTGTCTGATTCGAGTTTTTCCACCGTCTGCAAGGCCTGTATTCCTGAGAGGTGATAAGCTGCAGATATATTCAAGTGTTTTTTTTTTATCTCAGTGCTGATACGGAGAGGACACAGTGACCTTCTCAGCCTTGGCAGAGATGTTTTCGCTTTTTCTAATCGCTTATATTAGTCACCGTGTTCACATGGTAGCAGATATGACGGCTTCAAAGAGATCCAGCGGGCTCAAATCAAACACCTGACCTCTTGATTCACGTTTATATTTATTTTCATTTAGATTAAGAGGATGGTTCACACAGATATTTAAAATCTGTTGTTATTTACTCATTCTCAAATGACAACAAACATTTTTGATATTTTTTCTTCTTCTGTTTAAGACTAAAGATTATACTTTGAAGAATGTTGCAAGCCTGTAGGCATTGAAATCTGCAGTTTCCAGCATTCTTCTAAATATCGTATTTTATGTTAAGCAGAAAAAAAATAAACAAGTTTGGAACTAAAGGAGTAAAGGGTGATGGTTTTTATTTATGGGTGAACAATTTTTTTTAATATGAAAATTAAATATGCTTTTAAAATTGTTATCGTTTTAGAACTAGTTCACTCATGAAATATTTGTTTAAGTATTTGTACATAATTGTTTGTTTATTTGAAAGTTGTGTTACAGTATTCACTATTAAGATTTAAAGCTGATCTAGGAAAACACTTGGGAATCGAACTCTGTGTTATTCAGATGGAGAGACTCAGATGTTTAAGGACTAGCTCCATAAGAAAATGTTTGTGGGGTCAATTTCTTAAATTATTTATAATTAAGAAATCTATATCTATATAGATCTATATCTATATCTCAAGAACAATCCAGTGATATCTCTGAGATTTTAGTTATATTCCCTCTCTAATTTTGATTGTATGTTTTGTGCCTATGAACTAAGATGATTGACATCCTGCCACAAGATGGTGAGAGAGACCGCATAATAAGTCCTTAGGGGAGAGAAACAGCATTTGTTTCAGGATAGGTTTCAAACTACAGCTGATCAAATCATTATAAAACAGGAAAGTGACATTTAAAGTTGATCTCTTTCTTTTGTATGTTGTAGAGCTGTATTTATACCATTGTAATCTCATAGTGTTTGCTTTGCTCTGGCTTTTCCGGGGTTAATTATTGTAAAATGATATCCTGATTGCAACAGAAATACTGGGAAATCTCTGTAGACTGATGGCATTTCATGTCGTTCAGCCTTATAATCTTAAAATGCGAGCAAAATCACCTGTTTTGTCATCACTTCAGACATTATGCAAGAGAATCATTCAAATACTAGCTCTAAAGTGATGTTTGTGAAGTAGCAACAGTTTCTGCTGTTCTGACGTCAGCTGCAGATGGAAAGGAATGGCAGAAGAAAGTAGCTCCTCATACAAAAGAGTTTTTAGATTCTCCATGTTTAATTTTCTTTTTATATACACAATTATGCCATTGAACTGTTGTATAAATTCAATATCACACTCGTAGCAGTGCGATATGGCTGTATATCGACACTGGTGGAACACTAAGGCACTCGGTTATATATATTTATATATATATATATATATATATATATATATAAACCCTAAAATAAAAATGTAAAAATATTTGCACATAATTAGACTAATTTTGTGGACTAAAATTAATAATGAATTATAATAAAAAATGTCATAAAAATAAAACATGGTTCAGACTATGTATTCCTATTAGTAAAAACTCACATGGTCTGCTTGGCACAATCATTGAGGGACAATCTTCATCCCGGAGTACCTGAGAAATCGGCTGCCAGATGGGAGAGAGGGGGAAAAAATATAAGATTAAAATAAAATAAGACGTTTCACAAAAATAAAGCTTATGCAGATCTCTACAGAATCTCTCCAGTATGTCAGACCTGGCTCAAACACAGTCACCATGTGTGAAAATGTGTGAAAATCCAGTGACTCAGCAGAATCAGATCATTGACGGTTTGCGTTGGTACATTTACGCACTGACATGAGATGAAATGTAGGCGCCTGCTGAAGCATAAACTCTGTGTGTGACGTATTCGCTTGCTAAGCTCAACCAACGTCATCACAAGTGCTAATTTATTCAACTGTAACAGGAATAAAATTAATCGTCCACCATTTTGAATTCAAACTTCTCATTTTAAAGTAATTAATATGCTTTAATTATTCAGTTTGTGTTATGAGATAAGGATTAGTCAATCAATTATTAATAGTCATTCCTACTTAACAAGTCAAGTCAGTTTGATGCAGATCAAATTCTTATTAAATCTTTTACAATGACTTATGAATCGGCTCAAAGAAGTGAAAAGAAGCATCAAAAAAGAAAGATTATTTTACAAAATTGACGTTACTGTGATTGGTATGCCAGCTTTATTCTACAAAGAGCAATTTCTAGACAATAAATTATTTTAGAGAAGAATAATGTGAAATACATATTAAAGAAAAAGATTAAAAAGCTATTTCAAAGAATCAAAACAATAAAAGTGTAACAGTTTTAATTTTTCTACCCCGTATTGGCGTGAGTTTTTCGGGTGCTCCGGTTTCCCCCACAGTCCAAACACATGCACTATAGGTTAAATAAATAAACTAAATTTCCCTGGTGTATGAGTGTGTATGGATGTTTCCCAGTACTAAGTTGCAGCTGGAAGGGCATCTGCTGTGTAAAACATATGCTGGATAAGTTGGCGGTTCACTCCGCTGTGGCGACCCCTGATATATCAGGGACTAAGCCGAAGGAAAATGAAATGAAAAATGTATTTTACATAAATTATATATAGATAATATTTTTCCACGTATTTTACATATGCAGATCATTAGATTTATTATTATATAATAATATATGTATTATATTTATACTATAGATTTATAAAATCTACTATACTATTTAATCATAATATATTTTTTCTGCAAATAATGAGTATCATACATGACATATTAAAACAAATCTTTTAAAGATCCATTTTAAAACCTTCAAGACACTAGGTTTTACATATTTGCATATTTGTAATACATTTTTATGTAATACAATTTAAAAGTTTACACTTAGCTGATAATTGATTATAAAGCATGTTTGGCATGCTATCCTGGGAGAGAGCCCTGAGCTCAGAAGATCCTCAAGCCCAGGGCTCCCTCCCGTTTGAAGGGCAAGAGGGAAGCTCAGGTAGTTCTCGAGAACTCCCCTGGTTTATCATAAATAAAGCCAGACTGTTAGGACCGATATGGAGAGATAAACTGCTGAATGTAAGGCATAGGTAGGAGCCTGACCAGGATCTCATCTACAGTGCCAATTGGGTTTAGTCAATTATGTCGCATGTCTTTGTACTGCTGTAGGAAACCCGGTCGAAACCCATGCGAGCACGGGGAGAACATATAAACACTGTGCAGAAACGTTGAATGGCCTACTAAGAACTAGAACCAGTGACGTCCTTGCTGTGAGGCAATAGTGCTAATCACTGAGCCGCCGTGCCACCCTGTCTAAGAAAAAAGGAGGAGTAGTGGTGGAAGGTGGGATTCTTCAAGACGAAAATGACTGAGGTAAGAAACTTTATATAAATTTATAGTGACTTAGGAATCATCTGATTGGTGAATCATGTGTTATCCAATGTGGGACCAACTGTGGTCAATCATAAGCAAGTGATCCTCTCAAAATGAGTTTATAAATAAACTCAACTTAATAATACTAAATATTAATAAACTGTAATACAATTTTAGTATGATCCTTCATTCTCTTAAATATATTCAATAAGCATGTCAGAATTAATATATTGTTTAATTTTGTCCTAAATATAGCTATTATTCTGAAAGACGATGAATATTACTCATTTCTGACAAGTTATTTAGGAGCATAAAAGCAGAACTTTTAATTGCATTCCAGATGTTTTTATATAAAACCACTTTTGTCATTTTTATTTAATGCAGACACTAAAACGGGACATCTTATCTCATCAAATATATAAAGGTTTTTGAAAACCCGGCATCTTAAAATATTCAAATAAAAGCCAGTGTGCGTGTTTTCATTCTGTCATGTTTGAGTTTAATCAAAGTTCTTGTTCTCCACATGGTACCTTATCAGGGTTGTTGAAGCCCGGCTTGCAGAATTGCTTGTAGTATTCCCAGGAGCCCTTATTGCGTCTGTAGCTGTATTGCATGTCAATGTATGTGGCAAATCTGTCTGGGCACTTGGATACACACAGCTGTGGCCGAACAAGAGAGGAAGAGAAACATCACATACAAACAAAGCCAGAGCCAAAATACAGCTTAAAAAACAGTGGCAGATGGTTCACGAGAGTGTCTGTATTACCTGAGTTGTAGGGCACTGGAGGTTAATGAGGACTGAAGGATTGGCACATTGTAAAATATTGAAGTAAAATAATATGGCTTTATTTCTGTAGGGGAGAAGCAGAAGGTGTTTCAGTTCACCTCTGAAAAATACAAATCTAACAATTATACTTACAAATACAGCTATGGAAAAAAATGAAGAGACCACTCGAAAATTAATTTAATAATATTAAAAATAATAATCATTTAACTAATAGACAACTTTAAAGGCAATATTATTAATATATTTAAATATTTGAACCCAGATATTCAAATAGGTGCATCTCAATCAAATATTATCCATTCATTATACAAAGTAAACATCAATAAAAGCTTATTTATTCAGATTTCAGGTGATGTTATATTAAAAAATATGCTTATGTCTGGTTTTGTGGTTCAACTGCCACAACTGGTCATAACAAATGCCACTTTTATTTTATAATTTTACACTAATAATGTTTTAAACAACAAAATTAGCGGAGAAGCAGAAGGCTTTACAGTTCACCTCAAATTTAACAAATATACAAACACATATGGGAAAAATTAAGAGACCACTGAGTTTCTCTAGTTAAAGTTTTGGGTTTGAGTATAAATGTGATTATTGTTTCATTCTGTAAACTAATGATGGCAAATTATTTTAATCAGAAAATTACTGTTGTGGCCCTGGACCACAAAACAGGTATGTTTGGCAATAGTTTAAAATACACTGAAAGGGTCAAAATTATCAAATTTTATTTTATGCCAAAAATCATTAGAATATTTAGTGATGATGTTCCATGAAGATATTTTGTAATCTCCTTACTGGAAATAGATCAAAACTCAATTTTGGATTAGTATAGACAACACGAAAGGAAATGTTATTAGTGTTTAATTTTTTTTTTAACCCACAAGTTTCATATTTTTTAACAGTTGTATCTCAACCGAATATTATTGTATCTTAGCAAAGCATAAAAGCTTATTTATGCAGATTTCATGTGATGTATGTATCTACATTTTAAGAAAAATTACCTTTATGTTTTCTGGTCCAAAGTCACAACTGGTCATAAAAACATCACCTTTAATTTATAATTTTACACCAATAATGTTTTAAACAAAAATACATTTATTATATATTTTGAGGAAATGCTGTCAGACTTTTATAGAATAAAACAAGTAATAAATAGTAAAAAAAACGAGAATTTCCAAGTGGTCTCTTAAAAAAAATACACATACAATTGAAGTCAGAATTATTAGCCCCCCTGTTCATTTTTCCCCCAATTTCTGTTTAACGGAGAGAACATTTTTTCAACACTTTTCTAATCATAATAGTTTTAATAACTCATTTCTAATAACTGATTTATTTTATCTTTGCCCTGATGACAATAAATAATATTTGACTAGATATTTTTCAAGACACTTCTATACAGCTTAAAGTGACATTTAAAGGCTTAACTAGGTTAATTAGGTTAACTAGCCTTGTTAGGCAAGTTATTGTATAATGATGGTTTGTTCTGTACACTTTTGAAAAAAATATATAGCTTAAAGGGGCTAATAATTTTGACCTAAAAATGTTTTTAAAAAAATTAGAACTGATTTAATTCTAGCTTAAATAAAACAAATAAGACTAATATTAAAAAATATTATCAGAGATACTATAAAAATGTCCTTGCTCTGTTAAATATCATTTGGGAAATATTTTAAAAAACAAGAAAAAAAAAATCAAAGGGGGCTAATAATTCTGACTTCAACTGTATGTACAGTGCTCAGCATAAATGAGTACACATCATTTTAAAAATGAATATTTGTATCCGTTTCTCAGTGAATATATGTGATATTTTGGTGCATTTGAGCAAAACAGATTTATGATACAGATATATTTATTAAAATAATATTTTAGTCACCAAACATATTTAAAAATAGAAGGATAATACATTTTAAGTTAAATATTTCAAAAAACAAAACAAAATTGTACATATTTTTATTTTCTCTTGATTTTTGCTCTTTTTAAAATTTTATTTAATATTTTTCCCTAACATATAATTTCTCTAACTTTTAATCCTTTTAATCCACTGCAATTTTAGAAAACACATGCAAAAATATGGATGCATGCGTTACAAAAAACAACAGCAAATTAAGAAAAGATTTTCCTCCGTTTGACAGCACACATGCTGCAAATCCTCACATTGCATACACAATAACAAATGCGCTGCATTTCACACAATGCAAGCAAATTGATGAAACGCGCTTCACTCTCACAACACCTACAAAAATAACGGAACACAATGGAAATGTTTCAAGTGGACCTAAAAACATGATCGATGCCGTTGTGCCATGACGATTGCTCATTGAAGTTGTAGGTGATCTTTAAAAGATGAGTTTTTGGTTTGATTATTTCAACATCCTAATTCCCTTGTCTCTTGTATTTTATTAGCCTAATTAACCATAACCTAAACAGTGAGGATTTGCAGCATGTGTGCTGTCAAACGGATGAAGATATTTTATAAATTTGCTGGCTTATTCTGTGATCGCATTTTTTCTTAAATTGCAGCACGTTAAGCTCTCTCAGCCACCGTAATTTGCTTTTGTCCTCATACTCACGCATTAGGAGTCTCCTGCTGACCACAGAATTGCCCATAGCTGTCTGTTGGGTAGACCACTTTCCGGGGGTCTCCATGCATCCATGCTTAAAAAACATAACACAAGTCATGCCAGCTGACAAGCATTTATTTCAAATTAATTCATCTTCATTTCAAACATCATTGCATTGTATAAAATAACCAAAACTACACCCATTATAAGCGAACAGGACAAACAGGAAAAGATGCACAAAAAACAAACTAAAAATAAAAGTGAAACCTTTATTGGTTAAAAGCAAAGAGGACTAACAGGAAAAGATGCATCAGAGACATATTAAAAATAAAGTGAAACCACCATCTTAATTTTGAGCATAAGAAGCTCTTTCTGTAATTGAATACATTGGAGTCTGTGACTTGAACACACACATGCACACACACACATTCTTAATCGTCTCCACTCAATTCTGCATGGTAAAGTGAATTTGAGCTTTAAGGGTCAAGGAATGTCACCTCGAGCCTAAAAGTGTCACATGAGCTGTCAGTGCACTTCAAAGGGCAACAGAAAAGCCAGTCATATTCATTTAGCCTAGTCAGGATTAAACCGATAAGACGTCAGAGAGAAGCGGACAGAGATCAGTGTGAGAAAGACAAGGATCTGAGAAGCTTTGAGCCTTACAGACACTCTTAAAGTCAGAGATTAATACAGAAGAAGATTCTATTTTGTAGATTTTCTTTAATTTTTTTAAACCAAAAACTACAGAATTATAGGGATAAGCACTTTCATGTTGGTGGCATTTGCTTTAAAAATACAGTGCTCAGCATATGCAAGTACATGCCTCACAAATAAAAAAAAATGTATTCATATTTTCTATTGGATGCTTTTCAATGGTATGTTTGTACTAGGGGTGCAGAACATGTCGATTCAGCATCGGTACCACAATGTGCACATCCGCAATAGTCACATCGCAAGATCTGCAATGTTGAATCAGGACTATAGTTGATTAGAAGTTAAAATCGAACATGATTGTCGAGTTATTGCAAAGTTTAACAATAAAGTTACCAAAAAATGGTGTCATTTGCATTTGTTTTAACGCCTGTGGCTGTGCACGCATTTCAAGCTAGTTTAAAGCATTCAGGCACAGGAAATTAATATTTTAGTAACTTCAAAAAAGATTCATTGTATTTATGTACATTATATATGCAATGAAGATTATACAGAGCTATTTATTTTACATTTAATTATTCAATTTGTTTACCTGAATACTTTTAGACTGCAAGAAAAACAACAAAGCATTTATTCATTCATCCATTCATTCATTTCCCTTCGGCTTAGTCACCGATTTATCAGGGGTTGCCACAGCAGGATGAACTGTCAACGTGTCTCCTAAATGACTAAATGCATATAAATTGTATTGTGCAATGTTTTCCTTGACTGAGCCCATCAAAACAGACTCCCCCAAAATTCATTGATTTTCCTTTGGCTTAGTCCCTTTATTAACCAGTGGTCACCTGGGTACAGACACAATTCACACACTATGGCCAATTTAGTTAATCCAATTCAGCTATATATCTCTTTGGACTGTGGGGGAAACAGGAGCACCCAAAGGAAACCCATGCTGCAAACACAGGGAGAACATGCAAACTCCACACAGAAATGTCAACTGGCCCAGCTGGGACTCAAACCAGCGACCTTCTTGCTGTGAGGTGACAGTGCTAACCACTGAGCAACCTTGCTGCCAACTTAAAGCATTTATTTCATTTGTAACTCTGGGTTAATTATGCAGATGATAGTCAGAACTATGTGCCGCCTAAGAAAAATTACTCGCTCCTTGATCGTCTTAGTGAAATGAAGGCTTGGATGACTTTTAATTTTGTAAGATTTAATGAAAACAAAACAGAAGTAATGGCTTCTGAAGGTACTGTTGGGACTGTTGGGAATTTGGGTTCATTAGCTCAGCATATTAGGCCTACAGTCACAAATTTTGGGGTGAAATTTAACTCGGATTAGAGTGACAGTTAAATCTACCTTTTTTTAATTAAGACAACTAGCAAAAAATAAAGCAATATATACCAAAACAACAGTTTGAGACAGTAATCCATGTTTTTATGACCACTCGGTTAGATTACTGTAATGCACTGTATGTAGGGAGTAGCAGGTCAGCTATTGCCTTAATGCAAATGGTGAAAAATGTTGCAGCATGCATGTTAACTTGTACTCGCAAATATGACATTTCCCCTGTGTTACCTTCACTTCATTGGTCGCCAGTGAATTTTAGAATACAGCTTAAGAATCTTTTATTTGTTTTTAAATCTCTAAATGGACTTGCTACACCTTATATCTCTGAGCTAATACACCCATATAAACACATTCGTTCTCTTAGGTCAGCTGATCAGCTTCTCCTGATTGTGCCCAAAACAAAGCGTAAGCTAAGAGGGGGTTGTGCTTTCGCTGTGGTAGGTCCTAGACTTTGGAATGATTTGCCACTGCCCATGTTTTCATTTAAATCAGCTCTTAAAACTCTTTTTTTTCCGTTGGCATTTGACACCTGATCTTAAAAACTGGTTCTTTTAATTTATGTGCCTTTTTAGGTAGTTTAGCTATATTTTATCTTGTAGTTTATGTACTATTATGCTTATTTTGTTGTATATTTGCTGTACAACACTTTGGCTCATTTCTGTGTTTGTACAGTGCTCTAGAAATAAAGTTTGACTTGATTTAATGTATTTATCTTGTGTTTATTACATTTTATGCAGATGCGCTCCACTATAAAATCATCCAATTATCATCCAAAATTATCCTAAAAATATGAATTCTTTCCATTCATTTAACCTGTTAAAATGATACTTAAGATCGCAACATGTGTTGCACAAAAATAAAATGATTTATTTTGCAATTCATTTATTTTACAATTCAATTAATTCCTATGATGCTAACTCCAGTCCTCAAAAATCATTCAAACATTGTCAATATATAAACAAGCAAACTATTAAAACTATATTATGAAAAAATTCCATCACATTTCAGAATTTTAATGCAAACTTTTATACACACACCCAGTCACCATGTTCCAAAACAAACAGCAAGCTGTGATTCTCCCAGAAACAGCGCAGGAAAAGAGCCTCTGACAGACAGCCGCATTTAAACATTCACTGATGTAACCAGACGTCAGAGTGAGTGAATGGGTTCCTGTGAGTCCTCTTGCTTTTTTTGAGAATGGATTAAATGAGTGTCTGTATGAAAACAGCCACACACGCAGCGAGAGGAGTGTAACTGCACATAATGACACTGCATTAGGCTGCTGTTTACCACTGACGCTCCCCTGCCGCTTCATTACGCAACGCTCACATTAATGACTGTAACTCACCCACTGTTCCCAGAACGATGTAGCCGAGGATGACGATGACGAAGATCACGCAGCAAAGCACGTCTGTGCAGCCCCTGCAGAGGGAAAGTGAGAAGAGTGGATGTAAGAGAGAGAATGAGAGCATTGCAGATTATATTTACATTCATTATGGCGTTTCAGTGTAAGCATTTGAGTTAGTTGCTCTGTATTAATCAAAAGTACTGAAATCAGACTTTTAGCATCACTGTGAGACATCTGTCTAACAACACAGCATTAAAAATAAATATGTCAACATGATGCACAGTATCATTCAAACAACATCTAAAAAACATCTTCCCCATTATGTAGTTCTTAGTGTGCCCCACACAGGTGAGCGGAATAGACAAACCACCAGTAGAAAAGACTTTCAGCTCTCTAACACAAAACCGACACTTGGATCTCCACCAGACACTTTCTTTCTAAAAAAAAATTTAGATTTATTATCTGCTTCAAACAGGTGAGTGGGCTTGACTCTTCTCTTTATTAACCCCACCCCACTCTCCCTATTCCAGGACTTAATTCTTTGAGCACTAACAGTTCCTTTGTATAATTAGCACTTCTTGTGTGTATTGCTTCTTCTTGTTGAATCGCTGAATGCCTCCCCAATCGTAAGTTGCTTTGGACAAAGTATCTGCTAAATAACTAAATACATATAACCTGTATTTGGCAATGTTTTCCTTGACTGAACCCAACAAAACAGACAACCCCAAAATAATTATTAATATTTTATGATTTAATATCCAAAATAAATTAAAGAAAAAAAATTAAAAAACATCAATAATGACCTGGCTGGACCTGGAGTATGGAGTTATGTTAGCGACACAATTCTGTAAGTAAAAATGAGGGGGACGTAGAATATCTCAATGAAGATATAATGCAGTATGTAAGATCAACACCCTGCAAGGTTGAACTAGGTATGGCACGCCTGGTTCAAAACACACATAAGCACAAGTTGGCAGATTGACAACACAAACAGGAGTGAGCCTGACTATCAAGCCTGTTCTAAAATAAAAGCAACGGCATGCCATAGAAGGAATATTTTCCAAATGAACACCTGAAATTTATATTTTAGATATGCTTCTACTTCTTGCAGTTGAACAACTGCAAGAAATAAAACAAGGATAAACTGGCAATGATCACCTCAGGTACACCTCACGTGCTTTGTTCAGTGTTAAATGCTAACAATGTGAGTTTGAATGCCATTTTACATGACATTTACTGCCATACTACTGAAAGCAGCAGCAGATTGTTTAACGTTACCTCAAAGCTTGATAATAAAACAAACTGTTTGAAATTGAACTTTAGAACTGTATCTTAAAACCAACACATATCAGTGATTCAGCATGTACATTAATAATGTTAAAGTGGTTTAATACGTGTTATTTAGATTATAAACCTTACTATTTTACTGGAGTGCAGTAAGTGCACTATTCTGAGCTTCTGAATGACTGTATTTAAATTTCTGTCATGTTACATCTAGTTCAGGTAGCCAAATTGCTTATCACTGTAAATCTCATCACGTAGTGTGTTGTTAGGACACAGGGTTACAATGTAACCTGCTCACCTAATGTTTACATTCATAATATTTATATTACGTTTCATTTCGGGGCTGCTACTGTCCACCAGAGGTCGCATTTTGGTCACGGGTATCTGCTTTAATAATTTAAAGTAATTATTTTACTTTAATTTTTTTTTTTTAATTCATAAAACAGTAACTATTATTTTGGGGTTGTCAGTTTTGTTGGGTTCAGTCAAGGAAAACATTGCCCAATACAGGTTATATGTATTTAGTTATTTAGCAGATACTTTTGTCCAAGCTTACTTTGAAAGCCTTCCTGACTGAATAAAAAAAATATGCGACATGTGAGACACATTTTGAAAGAAGAATTTTTCCCTGCTGACTGACCCCATCGGAACAGACCTGTGACCCATTTTTAGGGGCCGACCCACTAGTTAAAAGCAATTGGTCTACATTTCAGCTTTGCAGACAGAGAAAATGAGGCTGAGGTCACAGCAGGGCAAAAATAAGATTAGCAAATGTGCTGCATCTCCATTAACATATCACCTTTTCAAAATAGTTTGCAAAAAAGATAAGGAGGGGCTCAACATTTTGTTTTAGCATCAGTGTTGCAATATGTATATTTGCATTGGTCACATAACAGGATGTTTTATATCAAGTACAGATAGAGGTCAGAGACCCGACAGTCACCGCAGTTCAGAACACATGTGATTTGTGGATTAACTGCAAAGTTTAAATCACATACAGAGAAAAAATTCATCCCTCTCATTAATGCAATGACTAAAATCTGAAATAAAACAAGAATGCAAGCTAAAGAAATATATTTGAAATGCAAATAAAAATGCAACACTTAAGACACTATAAGACACAAGTAAAATTTAATACATAACAACTAGGCATGGGACGATAACAGGTTTCAAAGTTTACCATAGTTTAGAAAGTCAAGGTTTTAAAACAGCTAAAATTTTCTGTTATACCATTGTGCCAATGGTATATACAAGATTTTTTTTTTCCTATTTTATTTTACTTTTTTAGGGCAACAGATTCTCCAGCAGAAAAGGCCCTCCACATTAAGAGTGACTGGTCAGTGCACTATTAGAGAAAAACAAATCACTTTTTGCAGTAACATCCAAGCATGCTGGACATGAACAGTGCAGTGGTTTACTTTATTTCCAAAGAAAAGAAAGATATCCAAAGATGCCTTTTAAGTTGTTTATGAAACTAATGAAGATAGCACATGTCAATCATTTTATTTAATTAATTAGCCAGACATGCTTACTGTTCCAAAATATTTTAAATGTTTCTTAAGATAAAATATATACTGGTTGAATGAGGGAAAGTTACCGTTTTTATCCAGACATTTAAAAAAAAATAACATTTTTAAAGCAGCAATCACAATTTTGTAATACTGTGAAACCATGATATTTTTATCCAGGTTATCATGCAGTTACAATCTTATACCGGCCCATGCCTAATAACAACATTTAAAAAAAACTGAATAAAAAAAAACTTTCAAAAAATATAATCCATAAATAAAAAAAGATGAATGCAATGGCAAAGCTTACACGTCACAGTTTTTAAAATGTACCTAAATTATAAGCAACTGTGAACTGAAAGCTAATTAGTTAGCTAGATGCTAATGCAATAAAATGCAAGGAAGTCTTAGCATTACCAGCTTTACGATTTGATAATGTGTCCTTCCACTTGCTACAAAGTATGAATCACCAGCAAATTTACTTTTTATTATAAATTCATGTTAACTGATACACAGCCAAATGGTCCAGATCAGTAAACTTCAGTCTTGTGTACAGTAGCTCTCATCTGAGAAGAGGAGAATGATGGGGATGGTTTAAAGATTGTCATTTCAAATGATTGCTAAGCTACAAAAAAGCTACTGAGATTAAATGTTTTAATTCAAATGCTGTAATTTAGTTTAAAATATACATACTGTCACCCGGCGGATAGAGGACAATGCAGAGACTTTGGTGAGCAAGTTAAGGCAAAGGCTGAATCTGCTTGACTGTACTCAGAATTGAACTCCACTGTGTTATAAATGTGATTGTTTCTGTTTTTAATTGAAAGTTATAATTTAAAAAAAAGTTATAGTTAAGATGATTCAAGTGATATTTTTTCATTATTTTTTAAATATTATTAAATAAATTAGTAAATTACACACAGCTTTAATGTTTGATGTTTGGGATATTTATCTGCGGCCCACAACTCTCAATGATTTTTATTTTTTAGCCTGTTTTACAAAAAATTTGGGCACCCCTGTACTAACATAATAAAATACAAGGAAGTCATTGTCAGCTTTAATTGATTTTGTATCCTACGGCATGACACTGTATGAATCACCAGCTGACCAGCAAAATTACTTTTTATTGTGAATTTATTTTAACTGAAACAGCCAAATGATCCATTAAGACAGTAAACTTCAGCCTCATGTACAGTAGTTCCGACAGCACTAAACCAAATCTTGCCAACTCAAAGCACCCAGCAGGACAGCAGCAATGAGTGACTGAGCTTCTGATGTATAAACTACAAACCCACAGCCCCGTCAGTGTTCCCTGTGCTATATTTAATGCCGATCAACACAGACGGGAGTGGGTGTCTGCGCTGGGCCACTTTCACACAAAGGTACGGATCTGACACACTACTGAGAGTCACTGACATTTAAGGCAATACAGCTTGGGTAATTTTTTTAGCAGGGAGTGTTAATGGACTGAGGAAAAACTGGCCATCTAAGAATAAAATATGGGAGGGGGGCTTAAATGTATTGTATAATCATCCAAAAATGAACATACAGTCAATATTTACTCACACTGGTTTCGTTCCAACAACAAACTCTGTTATTTTTATATTGGTTATATAAAAAAAGAGCCAAGACTAGAACTTTTCTGATCCCAAATCTGCTGCAAGGAGATGTGTTTCTAACATTTGCATTCTGTCATTTAAATTGATGGGAATAACAGCAATACAAATCAGTACTAGCAGCGATACTTTTTTCAGTAACAGGTGATGAAATTAATTACTGTTTCCCCCATTACAACGCCGTTATGACAATAAAATGCGTGTTAATTAAGAGCACTGAAGCAGTTTCCATGCGAGGAGCCTCTTTCTCTGGGGTGGGTGTGTGTTTGGGGCTGGGGCGGGACACATAACCAACCAGTGATGATGATTGGTTTGTCTGTGAACGTGGTGTAACTGAAA
Source organism: Danio rerio (assembly GCF_052040795.2). Taxonomy (NCBI): domain Eukaryota; kingdom Metazoa; phylum Chordata; class Actinopteri; order Cypriniformes; family Danionidae; genus Danio; species Danio rerio. The sequence goes on along the minus strand of NC_141028.1, from coordinate 19,777,288 downwards.
ACGTGATTATTGGCTTAGATAGAGTACATTTCCATCATTTGCCCATCAGAGGCAGAGTAGCTCAAGTATTCACACACAAGCACACGCACAGTCAGTGTGACATACACCAACGACCAAGAGTCAAAACGATGGCAAATCCAAAATTCAAAGATAGCTTTTGCAAACTGAAAATAGAAGCAGTGTTTTCCTTCATTTCCCCTGTTGAAAGTTTAAGTATGACAAATTAGATTTTTTTTAGGTAACGCAATAGTTACTTTCCCTGGTAATTAGTTACTTTTATAGTTGTGTAACTCAGTTACTAACTCAATTACTATTTGTGAGAAGTAACTAGCAACTATAACTAAATACCATTCAACTGACCCACTGTTAGGACTGCGTTGTTTTGTGTTTGATTTGATTCCAGATTGGGGGCGTGCCTTCAGTGCACCTGATGCTGGTCAGCGCCCTTATTTAAACCCCGGCAGAGAGTTTGTCGGGGCCGCTGTACATTCACTTGGCAGTTGGCCAGAGCCGCGCTCCTATTTGGCCTTTATGCTTTCTTTCGCATCCATACACTATCACTGACAACATTTACCGCATCCATTCATTTGCATTTCACACTGATTGAACATACTGATACTGATATTTTGGAGTATATAATTTAAATTGAGCTAAATAAATATTCTTTTTGATTATACTTCTCCTTGTCGTCTCCCTCATTATGTTACATCCTTGAGCCAGGTGTAACATATGGAAAATAATTTTTGGATTGCAAACTTAACACCTAATGTCGCTAGTTAACAATGCAGCATTTTTTTTCAACACATCCCATAATTTCTAAAATAACACATTTTTGTTATGTTGGTTTATGGTAAAAGTACAGGAATTAATACATTTACTAAGAAAATCAGAAAAACGTGAAGTGTAAGACCTAATTATTTTTTTTAAATATTCAAAGTAAGACATTTTTAACACTAAATCATCTTTATTTTTTGATGTATGTCATAAAAGTATTTCAGATTCTCATTTAACAAGCTTTCTTCTTCTTATTTTTTTTTCAATAAAATAATGAAGTGTGGTATGCAGCATTATATTTGTTAGATTTTTTTGTAAACCAACAATGCTGTGTGTGTAAAAAATTATTTAAAACAGACATTCTTTAAATGACTTAAACAGTCATTATTTAAAACATTAAAAACATGGTCAACCACACAGCAAAATATGGGGACCCAAAACAACTCTATGGGTGTTAATTTCAACACTTTGAAAGTGTCTCATGGGGTCCACTCAAAACAGACTTAAATCAACACTTTCAAAAGGGTTGGCACATTGACACCGAAGTAAGGGTTAATTTTAACTCAGGGCAGAGTTAAAAAATGTAACTATATTTAACACCGCCTGGTGTAATATATTATTTTATTCAACTCTCTTGAGTGTAAATATGGTAAAAAGGTCAAATAGACTGTAAATTACAAAATAAAAACATTTTATTTGAAAACATTCACAACTTCAACAATTCATTCAATTTTTAAAATGCAACAATGTCAAATTTGCTTTAAATGTTTTATTAGTAAAGACAGTATCAACAAAATATGATGTCCAAACTTGATGTTTCATCAGAGCAATTTGAAAGTTCAATATATCGTCACTCATAGTTTTCTTCTGAAATTACATTTTAAACAACTTGGCGTGCAAATCTTTCACTTCTGGTGTTTCCTTGGTCCTCCATATCAAACACAGCAGTTTAAATGAAGGTATAAATGCTGTAAACTTGTGTGAAAACAAACTGGAGCTAGGAAATCTCATCAAGCATGTCCTGTGAAAGATGTGCTTCCCAGCCACAGGATGACCTTTTTATCCATGACGATGTACAGTAGTAGCTGCTGATCGCTCGTCTGGTGGTTCCTGATGCACAGATATACTGTAGGGTGATGCTCATCTAAGAACTCTTCAAGACTCCAGCATGATTAAGAAAAATGTTTGAAAACAAATTGCAATCAAATTCTATGATATATTTAAAATAACATTTAAAGTAAATAAAACATTCAAGAAATCTAAACTCACCTTTTGAAAATCCACATGATGATCCACAACTTGACTCTCCCAGCTGGTTGAGGTGACAGGATATGGAAAAGTAGAAAAAACACATACATCACTGTTGGATCTCCAAAAACAATTAGGTTAACCACTATGACTAGAACTGGAAAACAGGCAGCTGTCTGTCCACAATCCTGAATTTAACACACTTGGAGCAAAATTTAGAGGAGCTTAAAATCTTTTATATCATTTAGTGATGCTGACTTCCCCAAAATATTGGCCACAGTGTAAAAAATATTCATAAACTTACAGTTTTCTGTAAGCGTGTGCGTGTGTGTGTGTGTTTGTGTGTGTGTGTGCGTGTTTCTTTACCAGATTCAACTTGTTAGGCCCTTTCAGGTCCAGTATTGACGCCACCTTTCCTGGAGTCTAGCAGATGTTTCAGGTCCAAATATAATCTAAAATATTAGGATAAGCAGAAGAGAAAAAGTGCAAAGCAGAGCAAAACATTATTTAAGTAACAGTTCACCCACAATACAAAACTTATCACCTTCATGTCATTTGTTATTCTCTAATGCTCTAATACCCTCTCAGCTTATTGTAAAACAAATACAGAACTTTATACAACATACCTTCATTATTATCACCACATATGACCAAGAAGGTGTGCTTGGTCATTTCACCAACTCTGGAAATACACCATCCGTCTCTAATCAGCCACCGTCACAGGGTCTTGTGTTATTGTACAGAGAACTGTGGCTGTTAAAAAACAACAACACATTAGTATCTAACACATATGCATAACCTTCAGATAAAAAAGAGAGATGAACATCACAAAGTATGCCTCAAACATTTTCACATATCTTTTGATTCAGATGTTGATTATTGATAATAAATCTACAAATCAAACTGTATCATCATTAGGCTGCTCAAATATGAATCAGTTGATTAATTTACAGACAGGTGGCTGTTTACAACGCACTAATAAAACGGAAATGTTGTGTACAGTACATGCTAAGTTTAGCCTAGTTTTAAGCACAATATCATGCGGGAGAAAAAGCTTGACTAAGATGTTCCTGACAACAGAAATAGCCTAACTTACTAACGTCAGACATCCCGAGTTGGGAAAAGTCATTTTCGGGGGATACAGAGTTGATTTGCGGGAGGTAGCGGGAGAGATGAGTACCTAAAGAGCAATGGGATGAGTTGCGCGCGACGTACCTGAAGAGCGGTGGGGGTGACTTGCGCGCGACGTACCTGAAGAACTGGGAGGGATGCGGTGGAGAGGGGCGTGCAAAGTGTTTAATGACCGGGCGGGAGACGCGCGATATCCGGGAGATGATCATTCATTTGCGGGCATCTACTTGGGCATCTGGGAGTCTCTGTGCATTTGCGGGATAACGTTAACGTTAGTCCCGCAACTTCCGGGAGACTTCTGTAACGTTAAATGTCTGATAAAGTGCAAACGCGGTCATTTAAAGACATTAATGTTAACATTCCGACTTTAATGGTTGTCAACACTTAATATAATTTAAGCGTACGTTATCACACGAGTCTAAGTTATGGACTAACGTTAACGGTATATGGACGGCCACGAATGAACCAGTTTAAAAGGGCCGCGGTGTTTAAAATAACCAAATTAACGTACACGAATAACAAACAATCATTTGTTTCAGTCAGAAAGCCTTTTACAAGTAAGCATATGTTCATTTACTCACCAGATATGTTTTAGAAACTCTCCAGAGCTTATGGAAACCGTCCTGTGTTGCCGTTAGCATCCGGGCAGAGTAGGCTAACGTTAGGCGGCTCCGGGGATTCCCTCGCTAGTTTGCTTGGAATTAAAGGAGAAGTGTCGATTTTATTTTACAGATGGGTAACAACGCACAAAATGGCATTAAGCGTGACAGAAATGTGTTGAACATGTACATTTGATGTTTTTATGCACTATGTATGCGTGAGCATATAAAAACATTCTTGAAAAGAAGTCAATAGTAATGCAGTTAAGCTAGATACACAAACGACCATGAATGAACCGCAGAAGTTTAAAATTGTAACTCCATTCTAAAGTTATTAACTTAACAACATGTTTACAACTGTATTTCCTTAAAGAAAGTCAGTAAAATACCAACATTTAGGTAGTTTGACTCACCAGTTGCTGTTCTAAACCTCAGATGGAAAATGGCATCTGGAAAATTCTTCAGTGACTGGGGCTGCATGAATTCCCGGATGTTGGAAATAACACCACCAAGTGTTGAAAAGATAACTCCTTGATTTCGCACTGAATAAAAACAATTCTAACTCTTATTATATTCATTTATCAAAATCTAACTCTTTAACGTCAACACTTTACTCTCAAATGCTTCAACACCGAGAATTTAACTCTGGTGAATTTGCTGTGCATTTGGTAGATCGGGCAGTTAGGAACGTGCTCAACACTGGTCATTTATATTTTTGCATCTCATTGAAAATAAGTTTGCATTACAGTTTCTTTATTTAAATTTTCTCGTAATTGATAGTTTTAATTAGTTTTCTTTATAAATGCATAAATATTGCTGTTGTTTAATTTAAAGGTGTTGCTATACCAATACTGATAAAAATCTCAAATTTATCAAACAAAATACTCATTGCTATCATTTTATATAGAATAGTAACTATAAAGATATTGATCAGTGTTTTTAAATATACAAATATATACAGTTGTAGGCAAACTTGTTATCCCTCCTCTGAAATTTTGAATACTTTTAAAAAGGTTGTCCAAGTGCTGTTTAACAGAGAGAAGATTTTTAAACATAATAGTTTCAATAATTCATTGCTAATGACTAATTTATTTTGTCTCTGCCGTGATGATAGTACTTAATATTTTGCTAGTTAATTTACAAGATACTAATATTCACCTTAAAAGTGCAATTTAAAGGCTTCACTAAATTATTTACGTTACTTGGGCAAGTTAAGTTAATTAGGAAAGTTATTGTTGGACAACACTGGTTTGTCGTAGCCATAAAAAAATCTTATGCATGCTAATAATATTGACCTTAAAAATCTTTTTTTATGTGAAAGTGCTTCTATTCCGGCCATACTAAAAGAAGTAAGACTTTCTCCAAAATAAAAAAAGAAATAGGGCTGCACGACAATGGAAAAACTGAAGATTGCGATATTTCAATTGTCTGCTATTTTGCACAAGATAACTTAATAATTTTAAATTGATTGGGATGATTTTGTAGGAGAGTGGATAAAATACAATAAACAAATTACACGAAGAGATAAATAGAGCAAATACAAATGAAGAAGTCTAACAGTATACAGTTTCAGAAATAAAATAATGAAATGTACAATAAAGCTGTATATTCTTTATTGAGTAATTAAATAATTAATCTGTTAAAGCTCCAATAGTAATAATTCCTTGTGCTCAAATGCTTTAAACTTGCTTAAAACGGTACCACAGGCCTTTAAAAACACAAGAAATTTATCAATTTTCATTTTATTATGGTTAAACTGAAATGACTCCAAAATTCTCATGTTTAATTACAATCCTGACGTCACATTGAACATCCTGCGATGTGACTATTGCGTATTAACACATTGCGATACTGATGCTCAGAAAAATATATATTGTGCAGCCCTAATAGAAAATACTGTGAAAACTTACTTTGTTTTTCAACATTCATTCATTCATTTTTCTTCAGCACTAAGGGTGTAACTATGCCATTCATTCATTCATCCCATTCATTCATTTTTCTTCAGCACTAAGGGTATAACTATGCCATTCATTCATTCATTCATTCATTCATTCATTCATTCATCCCATTCATTCATTCATTCATTTATTCATTCATTCATTTTTCTTCAGCACTAAGGGTGTAACTATGCCATTCATTCATTCATTCATTCATTCATTCATTCATTCATTCATTCATTCATCCCATTCATTCATTCATTCATTCATTTTTCTTCAGCACTAAGGGTGTAACTATGCCATTCATTCATTCATTCATTCAATCATTCATCCCATTCATTCATATATTCATTCATTTTTCTTCAGCACTAAGGGTGTAACTATGCCATTCATTCATTCATTCATTCATTCATCCCATTCATTCATTCATTTTTCTTTAGCACTAAGGGTGTAACTATGCCATTCATTCATTCATTCATTCATTTTTCTTCAGCACTAAGGGTGTAACTATGCCATTCATTCATTCATTCATTCATTCATTCATTCATCCCATTCATTCATTCATTCATTCATTCATTCATTCATTCATTCATTCATTCATTCATTTTTCTTCAGCACCAAGGGTGTAACTATGCCATTCATTCATTCATTCATTCATCCCATTCATTCATTCATTCATTTTTCTTCAGCACTAAGGGTGTAACTATGCCATTCATTCATTCATCCCATTCATTAATTCATTCATCCCATTCATTCATTCACCCCATTCATTCATTCATTCATCCCATTCATTCATTCATTTTTCTTTAGCACTAAGGGTGTAACTATGCCATTCATTCATTCATTCATTCATTCATTCATTTTTCTTCAGCACTAAGGGTGTAACTATGCCATTCATTCATTCATTCATCCCATTCATTCATTCATTTATTCATTCATTCATTCATTCATTCATTTTTCTTCAGCACTAAGGGTGTAACTATGCCATTCATTCATTCATTCATTTTTCTTCAGCACTAAGGGTGTAACTATGCCATTCATTCATTCATTCATTCATTAATTCATTCATTTATTCATCCATTTATTTTCCTTCAGCACTAAGGGTGTAACTATGCATGTATTCATCCCGATCCATCACATATGTTTATATATAAAAATATGCAAAAAAAAATTCAGGGGTAACTCTAACCTCACCTAACCCCTTACCGTTAATACAAAATCAGTAACCATTCTTTATTTACAGACAGATCCTCTTTGAATGCTGAAAAAAGATATGGAAAGAAACTTTTTTAATGCTCCACTACTTTATGGTGTTATTACTAAGCCACAACATGGTCAACAGTGACACACCTCAACACAGTAAACAGCAAAGTCCCACATGCTGCGCAAACCCGACTGAGCTTAAGCGTTTTACATAAGTCAACCCTAATTAGCAGTAGCCGGGTCTTACAAATATGCACTTAGCTCAGGAAAACCCCATTAGAAACACGCTGAGCTGCACACACTGACAGCCAATTTCTATTGAGAGCAATGGAAATACATTGAAAGCTGTGTCTTGTTGTCTAGTAATGGCAGAATAATCTCACAATCTGCTGAATCTATTAAGAGTGAATGTTAATGAGGCAAAAAGCAACCCTAGATTGATTTTTGGGCTCCGGTAGGGTGAACGCGGTGCTGTCCAACTAAACATTGATCCACCAGCAGCTCTGGATCAGAAACAGGCCAGCGGAGCGACAGGTCCATGAATGAAGTCAATATTTTTATCAATATCAGACACATGCTGAAATCAGGGACAGGGAAAAGGACAGTGATTTGAGAGTGTGTGCGTGTGTGTCTCTGACCTAGCTGGAATTTTGCTAAATATTGGCAGAAATTAGTTAATTATGACACCTTCTTTGAAAAGGTCTTAAAATTTAAACGGATAAACAAATAACGTACAACTACTTATAATAATAATGACAATAATATGAAGAGTTCAGATGCAAAATCCTCTAAACGCCATCTGAAATTCTCTTCTAATGTGTGTGTGTTCAGTAAATTCACTTTTATGGCAGAAAAATAGGTTTTTGCATTGCCTTTACAGTGAAACAAACAAAACATCAACATCAGTGAACCAAAATATCGGAGGCTGAGAATAACGATCATTTTAGAAGAAAATTTCAGATGGCACTTCTGTTTTGGAGGTTTTTGCATCTGAACTCTTTATTTGTTCATATAATTAATCTACTTGCATGTTTTAACCTGTTTATACACATACTAATACTTTTAATAACTAATTTCATTTGTCTTTGCCATGATGACGTTACACAATATTTTTTCTAGCTATTTTACAACAAACTAGTACTCAGCTTAAAGTGAATTTTAAAGACTATTAACTAGGTTATAAGGTTAAATAGGCAAGTTTGATAAATTGTTTTAAAAGATCGTTTAATTTATTTATCCTTTAATCATTCCGGGCCAACTAAAAGAAATTAGACATTTTCTAGAAGAAAATATATAATAGGAAACTGTGAATGGTTTATTTCTCTGTTAAAAATCAGAAAATATTTGAAAATTAATAAATATGTCATAGCTGGGCTAATATTTATATTTTTAAGTGCTCTGCAAAAATGTATCATGATTAATTACATCCAAGATAAAAGTTTTTTTTAAACATAATATATGTGCGAGTACTGTGTTTATTAATTATGCACATATTAGGCATATATTGGAGAAAATGTTTATATATATTTAGATATTACATATATGTTATATGGTACAAATTCTAGATTATTTTAAAATCTATTTAATCTATAGTTTTCTTTCTATGCATGTGTGTGTGTATCACATATACACAATAAATGTATATAAAACACACACATATATCATGGTAAAACAAACTTTTATTTTGTATACAAATATCAGTAAAATCAGAATTATTAAACCCCCTTAGAATTTTTTTTTCTTTTTTAAAATATTTCCCAAATGATGTTTAACAAAGCAGCGTAATTTTCACAGTATGTCTGAAAATATTTTCCTTCTTGGGAACGTTTTATGTGTTTTATTTCGGCTAGAATAAAAGTCGTTTTTACATTTTTAAAAAACATTTTAAGGTCAAAATTATTAGCCCCTTTAAGTTTTTTTTTCTTTTCGCTAGACTACAGAACAGACCATCGTAATACATTGACTTGCCTAATTACCGTAAGCAGCCTAGTTAACCTATTAACCTAGTTAAGGCTTTAAATGTCACTTTAAGCTGTATAGAAGTGTCTTAAAAAATATCTAGTCAAATATTATTTACTGTCATCATGATAAAGATAAAATAAATCAGTTATTAGAAATGAGTTATTAAAACTATTATGTTTAGAAGTGTGTTGAAAAAAATCTCTCCATTAAACAGAAATTAAGAAAAAATAAACAGGGGGGCTAAAAATTCAGGAAGACTAATAATTCTGACTGTAATTGCAGCTGTAACCAATTGCTATTGTTAAAATTAAAAGTCATCATTATTGGTGGAAGTGGGTAGACTACACCCATTTAATATGGAATTATCCTGTTATTAGAGCTTATTGGTCAAAAGTTGATACTTTTATGAGTCGTATGTTTGGACTTCAGCTACAGTTGGATCCATTGTCTTTGATTTCAGGTCTCTGGTTGGATATTTGCCTGACAAATACACCAATTGTTTATTTGACATTTTAGCCTTTGCTGCAAGGAAAAATATACTGATAAACTGGATTAGTGACACAATATTAGGTCACACTTTATTTTGATGGTCCGTTTGTTGAATTCAAGTTACATGCCAACTAATTCTCATTAGAATATAAGTATACCGTTAGGTTGGGGTTAGGGTTAGTGTAAGTTGACATGTACTTACAAAGTTTCTTATAGTCAGTATGAACAGATATTAAGCAGAGAGTCTACTAATACTCAAATGGACCATCAAAATAAAGTGTTACCCAATATTATTAGGGAAATTCCTTACCTGTGTGATGCATATGTCCACTGAAGCTTTTCATCAAGTTTGGACTCCTTACTTGTATTTTACTGCTGTTTCTTCAAGCTGTATTTTTACCTATAGTATTTCATAATTTAATTTATGTATTTTATTTTACTATTATTTTATCTTTATATTTTTTGTTTATTGGCTTATTATTATTGCTATTATTTATTTATTGTTGTTATTTTATTTATGAATATTTATTATAATTTTTCTTTAGCATTGCATTGTTAAAATGGGCATTGTCTGTTTGTTTGTTTCAATTTGTTTTGTGATCAATAGTATTAATAAAAAGATTCAATAAAAAATCATCATTATTATTATCATAATTTTTATTTTTATAAAATGTATTATTATTATTTTTATTAGCAGCTGTAGTTATAATAATAAAAAGAAGAATAAAAAACTAATAATATCTAAAACTATCAATAATAATAATAATATTAATAATAATAAGAAGAAGAAGAAGAAGAAGAAGAAGAAAAAGAACAAGAAACACCAAACAAAAGTAATATTTGCTCTACCTTTTATGAACAGGTCCTCTGAATGTGGGGTCAAATTTGTGTGGCTCCCCTGTAACAGAAGAACAAAGTATCAAGAATCCCATTTAAATGGTCAAAATCATGTTTGCTAAACTTCAAGCACCAAAATGCATTTAATCTCTTTGCTTCATTCTGATTAGGAATAGCTCAGCCATTTATAGACTATGACCAGGTCAAAGAACAAACAAGTGGCCAGATATCAGAATAAGCTTACACTGAAACAATGCAAAACAATCTTGTCACACCACCTTGTTTCGTGAAAACAAAGCCCTCGATCAACTACAGTCTACTAACAGCCCAGCGATGCTTTAAGAGTCACCTGAAACAAAGCCCTGGCAAACAAAAGCATGTACCTGCCACAGTTTGATCATACTGAGAAACAGCATTTCCCTTTGTCAAAGTATTTGCAGTAAGTTCCTACCCAATTCTCCTTTGTAGTATCCTCCTTTCGGTCGGGTCATGTTTGCTGATCTCTGAGCGAGAGACACAGTGTGTTTATATAATGTTGGTGTGTGCGCGTGTCACTTCCTATGAGGGCTGAGGCGGTATATTCTCGCCTTTCTCCGATCGGTTAATCATTACACACAAAGCCGAAAGGAGGTAGAGGAGAGATCGGGCTGGTGGGCGTTTGCGTCGCTTCCATCTGCCTCGCTCTCTCACCATCCACTCTGTACTCCTTCTTCACTCCTTATCCTCTTTCTCTCTCTCTCTCTCTCTCTCTCTGCTGCTCACAAAGGAAGCAGCACTGGTGTCTCGCGGCTCAGATTGGTAGCATCCACTGACACACCAAACACAATGAGACAACAGCACGGCAGCCACCTGCTCTGAGCTTCACACACACATATACACAGGCGCTCTGTAAAGTGCTGTTTGTACTAGGGCTGAACGGTATTGGAAAAATCTGATATTGAGCAATTGCATCTAAATGTCAACCTTGCCATGATAAAAAATAAATAAATAGTGAAACCCTTTCTTGGTTGTTTTGTGTAGGCTTGTAATTTACAGTACTGTGAAGATGCGCAAAAATGTCTCTGTCAATGTTTTTAAACAATTATATCTGATTTACCCAAGTCATACAATTTCTCATTTGTCACATCCATAACGGAGAGATGTCACATCCTTTAAGCTTTTTCCTCATAAATGCTAAAATCTGTTCAAAAATCTAATTCTTTTGATTAGCATGGATTCTTTAAAGAATTTCAATAAAGTATGTTGTACAATGTAAACTCGCAGAATTTTTTGGTCACATCCATAGCGCATGTTTATTTGCCTCATTTAAAATATAAGATTGATATTTTTCTGATACTGATAACTCTGTGGTTAGTTGTTTTGAAAAATATAAACAGATGTTTTAATGTAATGTGAACATACAGTCACCGGCCACATTATTAGGCACACTTTACTAGTACTGGGTTGGACCCCCCTTTGCCTTCAGAACTGCCTGAATCCTTTGTGGCATAGATTCAACAAGGTACTGGAAATATTCCTCCGAGATTTTGCTCCATGTTGACATGATAGCATCACGCAGTTGCTGCAGATTTGTTGGCAGCACATCTATGATGCGAATCTCCTGTTCCACCACATCCCAAAGGTGTTCTATTGGATTGAGTTCTGGTGACTGTGGAGGCCATTTGAGAACAGTAAACTTATTGTCTTGTTTAAGAAACCAGTCTGAGATGATTCACAATTTATGACATGATGCGTTATCCTGACCCTACCATTCGAATGTTGCAGCAGAAATTGGGACTCAGACCAGGCAAAGTATTTCCAATCTTCTATTGTCCAATTTATTTTGGTGAGCCTGTGCAAATTGTAGCCTCAGTTTCCAGTTCTTAGCTGGCAGGAGTGGCAGCCGGTGTGGTCTTCTGCTGCTGTAGCCCATACACCTCAATGTGGGAAGTGTTGTGCATTCAGAGATGCTCTTCTGCACACCTTGGTTGTAACGTGTAGTTATCAGAGTTACTGTTGCCTTTCTATCAGTTGGAACCAGTCTGGCCATTCTCCTCTGACCTCTGGCATCAACAGGGCACTTGCACCCACAGAACTGCCGCTCACTGGATATTTTCTCTTTTTTTTAACTATTCTCTGTAAACCCTAGAGATGGTTGTGTTGGACAATCCCAGTAGATTATCAGTTTCTGAAATACTCAGACCAGCCTGTCTGGCACCAACAACCATGCCACGTTTAAAGCCACTTAAATCACCTTTCTTCCCCATTCTGATGCTCAGTTTAAACTGCAGCAGTTCGTCTTGACTATGTCTATTGACCCTGTGCATTGAGCTGTCGCCATGAGATTGGTTGATGAGAAATTTGCATTAACAAGCAGGTGGACAGGTATATCTAATAAAATGGCCAGTGACGGTATACCTTCTATGTGAATTTATGATTTGAGTATATACTGGAATGTCACATCCATAATACTGAAATTGCTGCATAATTGCGATTTTTTTATTTTTGTTCGATAAATATTGTGATATGAATACAGTTTCACTAGATGACAGTTTTCTGGGGAGTCTAACCAGTATTTAGATACAGAGTTTAATAATCACAATGCAAAAAAAAATGCTTTTCTTACTTTGTCTCATTTCTTGTCCACATATTTAAAAATTCTTAGATCAATTAAAATATTTGCTTTGAAATGTAGATATTTGGACTAGAAACCCGACAAAAATTATAAGCAAGATTTTTTTGTTGTTGAATAAATTGTATGGAGTCTTACCAGTCTAACCAGTATTCAGGTACAGAAATTGAATAATCACAATGCAAAAAAATGACTTCCTTTATCTCATTTTTAGCCCAAATATCTAAAAATTCTTAGATCAATTAAAATATTGTTTCGCTTTCACCTTCAGAAGGAAAAAGTCAAAATAAATAAATATTTTTTTTCCTTCAAACAAGCTAAATTATCTGCCATTGGGGTAAGTAAACTAATCTTAGATAGTTGGCCTAGAAGAAAAAAAATTATAAAAAAAAAAAAATTCTACAAGTTACTGGAAATATTCCTCAGAGATTTTGCTCCAAATTGACCGCATAGCATCACACAGTTGCAGTAGATTTGTTTTGATAACATGCCATGTCATAAATCGGGAATCATCTCAGACTGGTTTCTTGAACATGACAATGAGTTCACTGTACTAAAATGGCCTCCACAATCACCAGATCTCAATCCAATAGAGCACCGTTGCGAAGTGGTGGAACAGGAGATCCGCATCATGGATGTGCAGCAGCTGTGTGATGCTATAAAAAATTTCTGAGGAATATTTTTAGTACCTTATTACATCTATGCAACGAAGGATTACGCCAGTTTTAAGGCAAAAAGGGGTCCAAGCCAGTACTAGTAATGTGTAGCTAATAAAGTGGACGGTGAGTGTAAGTTGTTAATGCTTCCAGATTTAAAAGGAGTACCCCACAATGACTGAAGCCACAAAAATTAGAGGGTCCATTAAACTAATCATTAAAGGTGGCTGAAAATTCCGTACATCTCTAATATCAACATATTTTTAGATTCCCATTGTTGCACATTTCTGCTTTGTTATTGGCTCTTAAATCAATATGGAGTAAAAAGTCCAGAGATTATCATTGTTATTGACACAAATTGTGATTTGATATAATATTGTTTATCAGCCCGGCCCTAGCCCAAATATTTTTAACTTTCTTAAAATTCTCACAGTCACAGGCCTTGAAAACACAAACTTTCACTATGGTTCAACTTAGCAGTGACTTTAAAAATCACATGTGTTCTGTAGCTCCTGGTCAACTATCAGTCCGACTCAACATTGCAGATCTTGCTATGCGACTATTGTGGATGCACACATTACGATATCGATGCTGTAGCGACATATTTTGCAGCCCTTGGCAAACATACCAGCACTTAAGAATTAAAATCCTGGCATTTAAATGTGATGCAATTCAATTAATAGATAAAATCCTTCAATTTAAAAGAGTGTCTAAAGCAGGTTTTGACTACACAAAGACTAAACGCAAGTCTGCTATAGGATCTATGCCAGGAGAACCGAGTAAACTGAATGGATGGACGTCAGCAGTCACATACTGATGGTGATGGAGGCCTAGACAGCCCATGTTGGCAGATCAGACAGTGATGCCATCCTGGAAGAAGGACAAAAAAAGCAGCTCTGACTGGTTTAAACTGGTGTTCAGCTGATTTTGGATGTCACAAGATGTCCAAAACTGATCACACAGACCAAGCTGGATTAATCAGTTTTTGATGATACATCAAAACGCATCTTTAGGATGCCATCATATTATCTGTGATGCCATATTTTATCATCTGAAGAAGAAAAAAATATGCTGGTCATCTTTAAACAAGACCAGCTAATACCAAAAAAAAAATCTATTTTTTATGAGGACATTATTTTTAAATTATAGAATCAGCAGGGGGGAAAGATTAAAGGGGTCGTTTACCCAAATACTTTAATTCTGCCATCATTTACTCACATTTCACTTGTTTAAAATCTGTTTCTTTCTTCTCTTAAACACAAACAGACTATGGAAGTTTATGCCAGTAGCCAGCATTCTTTAAAATATCTTCTTTTTTGTTTAACTTAGCAGAAATTGCAGGCTTAAGCAGTCTTTGATGTCATACCGCATCTTCACAATACCATCATGTCATGTCTGATGCTATTTTAATGATGGCATCAGTAGATTAAGGCTGACCAAAGATGATGATGATGATGATGCTGATGAACAGTCAGACCAGCAGTTTTGATCTTACTGTGTATTTTTATGATGCCATCATGTCATGGTACAATTTCATTTTCAATTAAGGGATCGTCAAAAATCAAAAAGGCTTAGCTGGGTTGACTTAAGCTAATCTTAGATGAAAAGTTATCAAACCCACCTTAAAACCAGCCAAATACCACCCAGACTAGAATGCGAGAATCAGAACAGCAAATCAGCTCATGTTGGATTGGTTTCAGTACGTGACAATGCAGGTTTATGATGGCATCGTGGTGTCATGTGCTGCTATTTCAACAATGTCGTAAGTGATAAAGCAATTTTAGCTAATTTCAATGGAGATTCAACTGATCTTAGAAGGGACCAAGGCGAAAAGCAAAACTCAAATATCTTCTAAAATAACCCAGGCCACTTCATCTTTATCTCTATAGCGCTTTTACAATGTAGATTGTGTCAAAGCAGCTTCACATAAGATTATATTAAGTTGACACTGTGTCAGTCCAGATTTCAGAGTTGAAGTTTAGTTTGGTTTAGTTCAGTGTGGTTTAATTTTCACTGCTGAAAGTCCAAACACTGAAGAGCAAATCCATCGATGCACAGCTCCACAAGTCCCGAACCATGCAAGCCAGTGGCGACTTGCATATACTATAAATCAGTGTTTCTCAACAATGCTCCTGGAGGACCAACAGCTCTGCTCATTGTCCCTGTCTCCTTAACTAAACACACCTGATTCAGATCATCAGCTCATTAGCAGAGACTGAGATCTATAATGGGTGTGACAGATGAAGGAGATATCTAAAACTTGCAGTGTTGGCGGTCCTCCAGGAACGTGGTTGAGAAACCGTTAAAAATAACACACTATAAAGCTATTTCTATAAGCTATTGACTATTTTCACACTATCAATACTTCTGAGTAAAAAGTTAAACTTTCTTCTTTATTTAAAAAAGCTGACTAATTCAGTATACAAACATCTAATATTTCACCTATGAATACACTACCTGACAAAAGTCATGTCGTCTATCCAAGTTTTAGGTACAGCAAATAGTAACTTGACTTCTAGTTGATCATTTGGTATCAGAAGTGGCTTATGTGAAAGGCAAAGATTTCTAGATTACGCTTGATTTGCCAAAATAAAATATGATCATGCCTTGATTTTTATTGATTTAATTAGGACAGTAAGGTCTGACTTTGCTGAGACAAAATTCTTGTCACTTAAAAGAAATAATGTTCAGTATAGAATATAAAGTCATGCTGCAGCGGAAAAATAATAAATATTGTGTATGACTCCCATGAGCTTGGAGGACTGCATCCATACATCTCTGCAATGACTCAAATAACTTATTAATAAAGTCATCTGGAATGGCAAAGAAAGTGTTCTTGCAGTACTTCCAGAGTTCATTAAGATTCTTCAGTGCCTCCTCCTTTATCTTACCCCAGACATGGTCAATAATATTCATGTCCGGTTGACTGGGCTGGTCAATTCTGGAGCACCTTGACCTTCTTTGCATTCAGGAACTTTGATGTGAAGGTAGAAGTATTAGAAGGATCCTGCTGAAGTATTTGCCCTTTCCTGTGGTGTGTAATGTAATGGGCAGCACAATAGTCTTGATACCTCAGGCTGTTGATATTATCATCCACTCTTCAGATCTCTCGATTTCTTGCCCCATACTGTATGTAACCCCAAACCATGATTTTTCCTTCAACAAACTTGACTGATTTCGTCGGCGCCAATGTTGTAGTGGTTAGTGCGTTGACACATGCACTCCGGTGCTCACGGCAACCTACAGTAAGTTCGATTCCCATCTTGCGGTCCTATGGCGATCCTTCCCCTCTCTCTGCTTTCCTGTCAATACTCTCTACTGTCCTAAAGGTGAAAAGCCCTAAAAATAATTATATTAAAAAAAAAAGAAAAAAAAACTTGACTGATTTCTGTGAGAACAGGTCCATGCGTGTTCCTATAGGTCTTCTGCAGTGTTTGTAATGATTGATATGCAGATCAACAGATGATTCATCGGAAAAATCTATTTTCTGCCACTTCCCAATTATCAGCTAGAAGTCAAGTTATTATTTGTTGCTCTTACAACTGGGATCCAGACAAGACTTTTGTCATTTAATGTAGTTTCTTGTGAACTTTCATGTTCAACAAATATCTATTCAAGGCTAAACGCCAGTCAAAAGCCAATACATCGAGTTTCTCATTTTGGAATTATATTTCCTAAATCAATCATCTAATTAAATATCCTATTCTAAAGCTTTTCACATTCATTATATGCTTTCATGAAAAGAAAAACTAAAACTTCAAAACATTTTCCTTATAGACATAAACGGGTAGCTATACTAACAAGATTTGTTCTTCTCATAATTGGGTGGGCCTTCAAGCTTACTGTAATCATTATCGCTAGACAAACATTTATGGGAGTTTCTGACTGGCTCAATTTAGCTGTCAAAATACCAGGCCTGTTACTGGATCTCTGAGAAACCACAGAAGCTCTCTCAAATTCACACAACAACCACCATTCACAAAAACATTCTGGACCTCTTGACCTCTGCAACAGTAAAGAAAAAAGTTCTGCGCACACAAGATCTTGGATGAGCTCCAAGCAGAGTCTTCACCGCACCTCCGTCTCTGTTAACATGAGGCCTGAATTACTGAGCTGTTAGCAATGTAAATTTAAGAAATGTTCACTATTTCCGACCACTAACTGCTAACAATAACAGGAGAGAATGGAAAGCATACGTACAAAGTACCAAAATGGTGTTCTCTTTCTCAGTTTATGATTCCTCAAGGGTTTTTTAAAAAATGAAGCGAACATAGAATTGTGAAATCTTTGCTATTAGTTTATTTTTTATTCTTTGATTAGAAATTTCAAGCAGGGTGTAATATCTTATAAGTAAAATATCCATGACTTCGGAGGTTTGGGTATCTTGTGATTCATGTTTTTATTTTTCCCACTTATTTAGATTAATTGCATTATGGGACCTTGACCTTGTTTAAAAAAAGTGACTTTTATCAACATTTTTAATAGTTTAAAGAGATAAATTGTCTGGATTGGTGTTGTGTATCATGGTAAAACAGCCTACATCTTACAGACTTATTTCTTTATCTGTTATTTCTTATACATTATATTACTTTTAACAATTAAAATGTCAAAAAAGTCACTTTGTTAAAGTGTAAAGTTGAACTTTCAACATCAAATGTGAAATTTCCTCCGAAAACCAAAGGGCACTCTCATATGGAAACTCCAAACACTCATAAAGAAGAAAACTAAGAAATCCCCATAACATTGAATTACAAACAGAAGATTTCACTGCATTCACTGATTTAACGTGACTAATAATCACTCAACTGTGGAATCATCTCACAGAAGAATATACTTCAAGCACTCAACTGAACTTACTAAGTGTGTTTGGAGTAGAAACATGTTATTTTGTGATATTAACAACGTTTACTACACAGAGCCTTAGTTTAAAGAGCTGTCATTACTCTCAGAACGAATTTCTCATTATCATTATAGATATATAAAAAAAAACATCTCTTCCACAATCACCTGAACACCCTCTTCTTCCCCCACCATGCCACACAACAACCTCAGAACATTATGCAATTCCGAGAGTGCCTCACACAGGTGAGTGGGCTAAACAAACCATATGTAGAAAACACATTCTTTCATCACTCTGAGGCTGACACTCGCAGCAGTTTTGCTCATTTGCACCAGACACTTTCTTAAAATCACTCCATATCTCTAAAAAAACATTGTGCATTTATCAAGTGTGCTTCACACAGGTGAGTGGGCTTGACAAACCACCTGTAGAAACATTCTTTTCTCTCAAAAAAACAAAACTCTAACACTAACGCTTCTTACTCTAAAGGCCCGTGCACACCGGGACGCTATTTGCTCACATTTTCAATTGACGTTTAACGCCCCGTGACTAAATAAAGGGCGTCAATGTGATCGTGCACACCAACACGCAAAACGCCAGGCGCAAAAGCGCTATTTGTTTATAAATGCCTCATGCTTGTTTTGACGCACTGCGTCATAACCTACTCCTCCAATCAGATTGCCACTTTTGTTCACGTGCACAGAGCTGCTAAAGGTACAGTAAACAGCACTTGGAAGCGCTCAAGCGCAAAATTGTCAATGTGATCGCACATTGAAGAAAATACCCAGAGGCGAAATGAATGTGGAGCTGCTTATTGCTCTGCTGAACAATAATTATTTCTTCATCGCAAGAGCTGGAGCTGCTACTTGAACCATCCATGCTTGTTTGAGTCACCGGTAACTTTAACAACATGCATGTGAACCTTTTCTCTCCCTTTTCTGTTTTATAAGCGGGGTGTCAGAAGCTTAAAGTTGTGTAGCACTATCTAAAGTCAAGGAGCAATTTTGCATACTCTTCTGCTTGACGTCAGTGAAAATCGCTTGGGTTTGAATACGGAAAAACGCCTCGTATAACACTGACTATAAACGCAAACAAAAAGCATCCCGGTGTGTACAAGCCTTAACACTTAATTCTAACCACTAATAGTTTCTTTGTATAATTAGAACTTCTTGTGTGTATTGCCTCTTCTTGATGAATTGCTGAATGCCTCCTCAAATGCAAGTGACTTTGGACAAAATGCTAAATAATTAAATGCAATAAACATTTATGATGATGTAACACGGCAAACTTACATGCATAACAATGAAAAACAAAACAACAAAAAGGATAAAGAGATAAAGACTATATGAGGAATGAAGAACCGATAAGGCTGTGCCAAACCAGCAGTGAACGAACAGGTCAGGACATCAGAAAAATCCCACTGAGATATTATGGAAAAACAATATCTGCATTGCTTGCCCTGTCATATACTTGTTTGTAGAGTGTCCCATTTGCCCTGAATGCCCCCTTTGCCACTTTGTGCTTTCAATATGCACCTCAACTGCTCTGTAAAATTTTTTTTTTCACATTACAAATACAAGGCATTCTGGAGTACAATGTACAACAACTAAACTTTTTATGCAATTGCAATGTAGTTTGCTCCTTAGCAGACCCACATTTTCCCTGTCCTATGATGAAAAGAGTGTGAATGAAGTTGACTGGGCTAACAGGTTGTCCCCTGAGACACATCTTACATCACTGCAGCTCCAGACAGAAGATCAACAGCTTAGCCTCACTTCTCCATCTCATTTATAATCTGCCAGACATTTAACAGACAGAGTGGTTTGTCAGTTTGCATGCCTTAATTGCATCAGCTGAACCGTGGCTAAAGAACAGCTGATGTCAATCCTACCCGTGCAGGTAAACTAAATTACTGATAGGCGAAACAGGCACATACTCTTCAGTGACACTAATTTCAACAGTGACACCTTCTTTAATTGCAAACATCTTTCCTGCCTAATTTAGCATTTTTAGTGATTAAGACTGACATGTAATGTAAACTTTAGTGTGTTACCTTTAGTTTTTTTAGTACTTTAGTAAACTAGTATCTGGTCATTCTAAAACTAATATGTCAGTTACCCTGAAACCAGTGGTGGAAAGAGTACTGAAAAATCATACTCAAGTAAAAGTACCATCACTTGACTAAAAATCTAGTGCAGTTAGAGTAAAAAGTAGACATTTCAAAAGTACTCAAAAATAGTATTAGTAGTAAGGAGTAAGGAGTATTACACTGTTAAAAACTGATGCGTTTACATGTAATATGTGGATGTGTGTAAACGTAACATTCTGTAGTGCATTTAGTTATTGCCCAGCAGGCACACAACGTCATAAGATTTAAGTTTTTGATGTCAAGTGACCAAAATACAACGTCTAGCCAGCGTCTAATGACAATGTTATTTTGATGCCCAATAATGATGTCAAATGACGTTGATTTTTGGTCAATTTTAGGTTGTTAGAAAGTAACCAAATCCAACGTCAAACCAACATCAAAAACCAAGATCATTTTGACATCAAATACAGACAATTATTCATCAGGTAGGGCAACCAAAATCCAACATCTGATAAATGTCAATAGTGGTAACGGCCACACAACTTCAAGCTGTTACATCATTAAACATTGATATTTGGTTGGTTTTAGGTTGGGCGTTGGACATTGACATGATGTTGGTTCTGATGTCAACCCGATTTTCCTTTCCAAGCAAAATGCAACGTCCCCATGACATTGGAGTACAATGTCAATCTGACGTCATGTTGAGGTCTTGTGCCTGCAGGGTATTTAAGGCCATTTCGGTCATATCCAGTAAACATCCGTCATCTTGTCATCAGTAACATGCATCTAAACAGTCTCTGGGTCAATGCGTGTAAAGATTTTGGACATCTTTTTGGACACTTTAAATACCTTTTGCTTTTTTTTCTAAAAACTGACAGAGTAAAGCAATAATAAGACCAACAGTCAAGATTTTTCACTAAGTCTATTTTAAAGAAATGCTTTCCTTCTGAAATTTCCTTGAGGAAAATAACAATTGTCCACTTATTAATATAATTTTAGCATATTCAAATGATTTAATTAGGTTTGTGTGGAATTCAAAACTTAAAATTTAAGAATTTCATAGTAACATAAGACGATACTGGAATACTGGATACTGTCATGAAACTGGAATGTCCAACTTCAATACGATACCTTGAAAAATATCAACATTCAATACCATTTTGATACCTTGGGGAACAAATTCCACAACATTAAAAGTATTCAAATGAAGTAAAAAGAAAAAAAAAACTAAACCATATAATGCTTATATCAGATACTGTACGTCAACAGTCCTCAAGTCTAAAAGCCAATAAAAAAAAGTAAATTAGCACAATCGTCTTATTTTCTGATTGCCATGAAGCATTACTAATAGCAACCATTTTAAAAATGGACAGAGAAACATAAAACTATTCATTTAAAGATGTTGGTTGTATCTATAGAAAAAATACATTTCAACTGTACTGTATTGCAAAATATGCAAATTCACACATATTTAAGCTATTTGAGAGAGTAGAGAGAGGTGGGTTTTCATTATTTACCGTGCTTCAGGGAAGCGAATAAATAAAAGAAAAAAAGAAAAAAATAACTAAACCATATAATGCTTATATCAGGTATGTCCGCAGTCCTCAAGTCCAAAAAGGCAATAAATTAAATAAATAAATAAATAAATAAAGTAGCGCAATCTCATCTTATTTTCTGGTTAAAACAAAATTTTTTAAATCTTATTATTGTTATTATTAATTATTCATCTCCCTGCTGTTGAGGAGAGAGTGTGAGAGAGCAAAGTCAGTATCGATACTAACCAAAGGCAAGATTGTATAAATTTTAAATATTTCTGTATCTATATTTATCAATATTTTATGGTTAACACTAACATAGACTATTTTACACACAGTAAAGTTATAAACATGATTTCACAATATTATTTTTATAGGTATTTTAAAAATGCAGCCCAATAGATAGCTTTCAGAACCATTAAAAGAACAAAAACATCAGTAGCATAAACAAATGTAAAATAAAAACTTACATTTTTGTGGTTTCCTCATGTTATTTGGAAAATTGTTTCAAGACAAGCCCTGCTGAGATTCAGTCAAAATCCTGTATAGTGAGATCCTCTTTTTTCCCCAAAATGTTCACTCTGACAAGAGATTTATTCTGATTTCCCATCTCTCCCGCTTATTTAGTGCAGGGATAATTGCATTTAAATGTACTGGAACAAAACATGAATGTTATTTTTCAAAAAGCACAAGCCAAATCTGTTCTAGTTATTGGCATCCAGTACTATCATTCCTTACTGCATCTGGACGTCTCATCTCCTTATACTCTATACCTCTTCCTCTCATCATTTTCTTCCATTAAGTGATTTTTCCATGCACACACATGAGTTTTCGCACACTGAGTGCAGTGTCTTACAGGCCTTGCTGTAAAACACAAGCCTCTTTCACCGTTTCTCCATAGGGAACAGCCTGGGACAGCGCACAGGTGCGGACAGCGTGGGTTTTGGTCCAATGGAAACTCTGTGTGGTTACTCTTTCCTCTTCCTATACTAGAACATGGAGTTCCCACCCCATGGCTTCAAGTCACAAACAAGTCCCTGACATATGCTGCATCTCAATCATGGCTTCAAATGAACCGGCTGGATCATTACAAATCAATTAAAGTAACCATAATAATAAAGTGGACAAAGGCGGTGCGACCAATCACTTTTGTAATTGCTGCAAGAACACATTAGCACGTTCATTTTTCAGCAGAATTGCTTCTGTTTTTCAATTTTAAAACTTTTTTTTAAGAATATTGATTAAAATATTGAATATTGATTAATACTTTTATTTAAAGTATGGAAACAAACTAAAATGTACAAGACTTTAATGAGGGAAATAACCTCATTGCCAAGAAGCATTACGAATAACACAATCATTTTAAAAATGGACAGAGAAACATAAAACTATACATTTAAAGATGTTGGTTGTATCTATAGAAAAAAAACATTTCAACTGTACTGTATTGCAAAATATGCAAATACACACATATTTAAGCTATTTGAGAGAGAGTAGAGAAAGATGGGTTTTCATTATTTACAGTGGTTCATGAGAGCGAACAAATAAAAGAAAAACAACAACAACAAAAAAATCAAGACCCACTCCATGTTATTCTCTCTTTAGAAAATCCATATCATTCCAATATACGTCAAAATCATTTTTAAAAAGCTATAAAATGAGCATACACAATTAATAAACATTGCTGGCCTGTTGAATGATAAATAGATCCAAACCATGATAAATGAGAAAAATTTGATGATGTTGCAATAGTATTCCTTAAAGGAGCGTTTAAACATCATTAAAACAGTGATTATTTTCATGCAGTCCGTATGCCTTCAGTCATAGAATCTGAATATTTTCAATAAATAAAATAAAACAGTGCTTTATAGTTTTCTGGGAGTTTAGAAGTATTCAGTAAGGATGTGACAAGATCTCGTATGACGAGATCTCACGAGATTTCTTGTGGAAGTAAAAAGATATCTCGGGAGTTGTGATGTTAAGATGGAGCGTTAGGGTGAATTTAGCACTAAAGTTTGGAGGCAGGATTTGATTTGAAGGGCAAATCAAGTGCTTTGCACACCCCTGGCAAGCCAGGCTGGGTTTGGGAGTTGGCCATCACTTGGTTGCTTGGGTAGGTGTCACGTAATCGTTTTTTTTTTTACCATAGTTCAGCGGCTACTGCGTCCACCAGAGGCTACAACTGCAGCCACACACATTAACCATGATGATTCATATCCATGTGATAGAATAGCACTTCAGATAGCACTTCATAACAAATGGAATTAAGACATGTGGAGTATTTCTATTTTAGTCGCATGATTGAAGTGCAGAGTAAAGACTGTAATCAAACTATATCATCGTGTAGGTTTTTTAGTTTCATTTTGACAGGATAAGCCATAGACACGGATGTTTGACACTATTCTCTGCACCTACTAAGTCAGTAAAAGACCACTATATATATATCATTATTGGCATCCAGTTCAGTAATTCCTTACTGCATATATATATATATTAGGGATGTGCGGAGCAGCCGGTATTTGTATTTGTATTTGTATTTGTTGAGGGGGAAAAGTATTTGTATTTGTATTTGTATTTGTATTTGTATTTGTATTCGAGTAAAATTCAAAATGGCGCAGAAATATATATTTTTTCTATTACACTTCTAATTTACGTTATAGTGAAAGTATTGTTTAATTATACCCATTATATAAATTATAGATATGCAATATTGGCTGTTGTTTTTGAACATGTGATAAGAAATGTCATTGAAAAGAAAATAACATAGAAGCCATTATCTCATCCATGGTTAAACCAACAACTAATAAAATACCATTGTGAATATTATGAACCCCACCACCACCGTTCTTGTTTAAGGACACTGAATAGACAGAATAA